>NC_084587.1:12742516-12810016 GCF_033807715.1 Cololabis saira | reverse complement strand
CTACCACATATCATACCAAAGGGAAACACTTTGCTGGCAACAATGCTCAGAGCGGCTCTTTTGCTCCAACCATAAACTTGTTGCAGGACTGGTCCAAAGTTTGCAAAGTTTGTTAAGCCATTATCCCATGACTAACAGAAGGAATCATTAGTATAAATTGTTTCAAGTCCATGAGTTCAAAACTCATACTATAGTTTGAGCCTAATATGCAGCTTTAGCAGAAATCCAGATTCATCATACAGCATTTTGTCTTCAGCTATCCGGCCTCAGTGAGCCTTCTGCATCATCAGATCTCTCCTCATGACCGACAGGAGTGGGGCCTGATATAGTTAAATCCACATCCACTTCAAGGTTGGATGTCTTTTGCACTTAATCGCAGTTATAAACTTGAGTTACTACAGCATTTCTGTCTGCTCTAAAATGCCCCTGTGACCTCTTCCATTAAGCAAGATCACCTATGCTCCTCACCTGTTTTCACCCGATTTTTATGAAATTATTGCTGCAACGTTATTTAAAATTTCTACATTAAAAATAATTTGTGGTTTTAAATGTGTATCTTAAGGAAGAATTAAAAAATACAAAAATGTTTAAGTTTTTAATTAAAGTGATCTGCTGTTTCTGAGATATATTGCATTTGTAATTATGCCAACCATGTCACTGTTCCTTCTTCATTGCATCATTTTGACAAGACAAAGGTGAAACTCCTGGAGGAAAGCAAGCACTATTTGAAGGCAAATTTTTGATCCTAACTGATAAATTAATTCTTAGAAGGCCGCTGTTTCTTTCCCATTAGTATGTTAAAACATATATAAAATAGAGGAATGTGTCTTACTGTTAATGTGCTTTTTTCTGCACAAACTAGGCAATATAATTAAATTATTAATTTTCCAGTTTCACCAACTATATAAATCACACTTGACCTAAAAGTACTGAAAATGTTCACAATTCGATCAAATTTTTTTAAATCAAACTTCCAACTACACAAACTAAAACACAGATGAAAGACTTTTCAAAGCTTGAGATTCTAAAGTTATTTATTTTGAAGACATAAATAACTTCTTTACTTTCCAGGATCTTTATTTCAAGACATATCAGTCCACAAGTGTTTAAAAAATATGTGTGTATTTATGCCACTGTGTCATGGCCCTGATCAAAAAACAAGGACAAAGAAATGGGGGTACGCAAGAGATAGGCGAATACTTAAAGGGGATAGATTTGTCTGGACATTTCTCTTGCGGGACGGGAGAAGACACTAAATCAATGCATCTCTATTATTGTCCGCCGTGCGGGCATGAATTCTCAGAGTTTTGCGGATGCGGGCGGGAGCAGGGTGAAGAGAACAGTCCGCAGAGCAGGGCTCTAGTGCCATGTTTCTTGTGTTATCATTTTCCACATAATTAAAGGAGACCTATTATGGCATCTAATACCCATTTTAAACAGGCCTTGAATGTCTTAAAAACAAGCTTGTCATTGTTTTTGCTAAATAAATTAGAAATTCAGCCTCTAAACCATGTCTTTATCTTCCCATTCTCTAACCTCATTATCTATGCGGGATTCTGAGTGGGCGGGGCTATGATAATGAGGCTCTGTGTTGATTGGCTGCCTGAATGACAAGACGAAAAATGGCGGAAGCTCCGGCCGGCGGAGTTAGTTGTGGGCGTGGCCAACCTATGTAAATTGCATTTTCATTACGTAACAAAAGGGATCAGAATCTGAACGGCTCGTCTACGCCACATCACACTGGAAGGATCATCCGGGCGGCTGTACAGACACTGCAGAATTTGGTTGCTTTCCTCCTTCTCTGAGTTGGCAGGCTGAGGGGAAACCACTTTATATATGTTAAAGCAAGAAAAACCCTGTTTTTCATAATAGGTCCCCTTTAAATATTTATTTTAACCAAAAAAAAAAAAACAACAAAATGAATGACAAAGTATGAGGTGTGGCAATCAGAATAATCAGTAGTGAAAGTGATCATGTTTGGATGAGTGAACAAAGGAAGGGAGTATGTTGCATGGAATAACCTGAACCAAAAAAAGGTGGGAAGAAAAAGACAGACTCCACTATAGTGGAGCAGATAAGTCACATAATCGTGCATTTGGTGATACAAGCATGAAAATTGGCATGAGCAGTGTCCATGGGTCACTTGACAAGAAAATTGTTCGGGCCACTTGAAATTTCAAGTTGGCAGCCATTTTTCAAGATGGCTGCCACCTTGGTTGATCAATTAAGTGATGTAATTGTTTGGTTGGTGATATAGGCATGGACAAATCCACTCTATGGGGAGGGTGGAGGTAAGTAGGAGGAACACAGGGCCCAGGTGTTCCCATTCACTCCTTTAGTCTGATTATGAAAACAGATGATACCCTCAGGCCGCCACAAAAAAAGCTCTATAATAAAGAGAGGACAGGGCAAACATCATCTCTTGTCTATGATATATCCAATCAGCACTGACTCAACACCACCCAACAGTTTTTGGGGGCTGTGCTATAGGACCAAGCCCAAGGCAGGAGCTTATGTCAGCCCTATACATGTTTCAGAAAAAACTCTCATTGTTCCTAAAGACCCCCTAACACTATTCCACAGTCCCACTACTGAAATCCTTCTTATTTACTGATCAGGGCCCTCATCTATAAAGCTTGTTTGCGCACAAAAAGCGCCTGAAAGATGCGCAAGCCACCTTCTACGCAAAGGCTGGGATCTAAAAAGAAAAATATAACCGAAAAACCTGCGTATCCCTACGGCAACCCTGACCCTCCCGTAGGAACTTACTTAAGACATGGGGAACTGGCGACGCAGGCTGTGAGGTGGTGAAATGAAGCCAGATTCATGTTATACTCTCAATAATGTCATCACATATCAGATTTATAATATAATAGCGCTGACCGTGTCCTCTGTGTGTGAAGCACAGCGTCAGTCAGGACCATTAACGGAGCAGGCGGGGGGGCAGGGGGGGGCGGCCGCCCCGGGCCCACTGCTCCACGCCGAAGAGGGAAAAAAAAGTGTTCTGAATAAAATAAGGAAAGTTGGACTATATAACAATTGCGTTCATAAGGATAAAGTTTTTAAATAAATCCAAATGAAAGCAATAGCCTCTTCTCCCCGTGTGTGTCTGCCTGTCATGCCGGGTACGTGCGCGCATGTTGTGTTTACTTTTAAGCCTGATTTATGGTTCCGCGTTACACCAACGCAGAGTCTACGCCGTAGGGTACGGCGAAGGGGGCGCGTTGCCGCGTACCCTACGCCGTAGGCTCTGCGTTGGTGTAACGCGGAACCATAAATCAGCATAGAGCAGCTCTGAGGGGAGACGGGACTGGGAGGAGGGGGAGCGGGGGCTGCCGGGCTGCCGTCCCGTCTTGATGTGTCTTGATGATTTGCAATTACAGGCTGAGCCTACCGTTAGTTTTTAAACTGTAAAAAGTGGGGGGGACAAATACATGATTTTGAAAAGTGGGGGGGGGGGCATGTTCCCCCCGTCCCCAGTGGAATTTGCGTCGTGGCACTAATGGGCAGCAACGGCGTGCTGCCACTCACTCGCTTTATTTTATACTATTTATATACTTTTTCCACTTTTACTGTGACCACCAAATAATGTAGTTTTACTGTCCTCCACCTCATCAACAACATCTCCATCTCAGTCTCCGTGAAAGTCAGTGTCACGGTGGCTGGACACGTCTCATTCATCCTGACGCCAAACAGGCTGCAGTAAGCCACTGCGCATGCTCAGCAGGCTCATTCATATGCAAGAACATACCATTTATGGTCAAAAGTGGGCGTGTAGAGGGCTGGACTGTGATTTATAAAGTGAACATTGCGTGCAAGTGTGCGTGCACGCGGTTTTATAGATCCAGATTTTTTTTTGCCCCCGCCATTTTCGGCTTTTGAGTGTACGTGCACTTTTAGTATGAATCCTACGCACTCCATTTTAAATGAGGCCCCTGGTAATAACTCATATTAGTAAATAAAAATATATCTGCTGTAGATGATAACAGCAATGACGACGAATATAAAAAAAGACAAGGTCTAGCAGACACCGATGACCCTGAGTAGGGCTGGAGCAACTGTGGAAGAAGGATGGATAAAATGTCAGTACTATTAATCTTTAGACAAACATTGTTGTACTTGGCTTTAATAAGTAAAACCGTGTTCAAATGTTTCATATTCCTTCTAAAAGACCATTTGAGAGAACACAGTTGTTATTTGACTTAATTTTTTGTTTTCTAAGAAACAGAGCTTTTTTAGTTGCATATAAAATCCCTTTTCATATATTTTCAGGGTAAAGGGTGATTCACTGATTACAAAACATGTTTTAGATTACGCTAGTCTAATAAATATCCCCAGGCAACTGTGCGACTTTGGCTGTCCAAGCAAATATGCAGTGATTCAGGGACATTATCAGAGGATGAATAAACAAACAAGGTATATAAGAGGAATAAATGAGCAGGCTCATTTACTTTAGTAAGGTTTAGTAAGGTCCAGCTCTTTGTTTGGGTGATCTTTTGTCATTGGACCCACTAATGATGAAATAAACAGATGAAGTCAGAGCCTCAGTTTTTGGCCAGAGTGCCCTGTTACTGAAGGGGCTGATGAGTCATAAGTTTCACTTCCCAGAAATCCAACCCCCATTTCAGGAAAAAAAAAAGAAAGAAATATAAATCAGCCTGTTTTTAGAAAATATATTCATATTAAAATGTGAAACGCATTCCAGTGACCTAAAAAGACATTGGGTTGCAAATGTTTTAATTCCTGTTAGTTATTTGGATTCATCCCTGCTTCTCATGGAGCTGCTGTTGATCTGGACTGACATTCTCACTCGCATGCATAATTGTTTTCTCTTTTCTCTTTGCAGTATGTTAACTTCAGAAAAACGTCTAACACCTCACCTCACTGATCAGCCAGGGAGTGGCCACAGACAGACAAACAAACAAAAAAAAAGACATTTTGAGGTGTAATTGTACTTCTTTGAATAGGGTTTCCAGTTAATTTTTGCAGATGAGATAAGAGTAAATACAAAGTAGGCATGGCAGAGCAGCCTTTCCTCCCGATGCTGTTCGAAGCTTTGCCCCTCTTAATAAGAGATGAGCACTTCTCAAAACATGATTTGTGAATTTTCTGTTGACAGCATTCTCTTCTCAACCATGCAGACGTTTCTATTTTACATAGATCATGCACTTATTCATACAACTACTAGCAGTCACATATTGTTAAAAAATTGATAACATTGAGCTTAATGGTGCTTGAATGTTTATTTGTTGATTTATTTATTCTTGGCTTGCATAGTTAGATTGTGTGCCAAAGTTACTTTTTGAAACCTTTTAAAAAAAGACAGAAGTTTTTTGTTGTTTTTTTTTCAAAGCAAAAAACAGTGGCTTTGTGTCAGCCGTTTTTTCACAGCTGGAACTGCACTAGAGAGAAAAGGACCAAAGGTCAGTCGCTACAAGGCACGATACAAGTGGAACTACAAGTGGGTAGAATGGTATTGAAGATACATGAGTTTAAATACTTGGACTCAATGGGGAGTGTCGACAAGTATTTATCTACGGTATCTGAAGATATTTCTGATACAAGTGTAGCATCAAGAGTGTAGGGCTCAGTCCCTTTTCGGTACCGATACCTTCACTTCGATACCGTTTCCTGAAGTAAAACATTTCATAACAGTTTGTGCAAACCAACAAATAATTCATACTGCAAAAGAACATTACCAAACTGTAACATAAAAAATGTTTTTTACTTAAAAAGAATTTTTGCAAACAAGTAACATTAGTATTGTTTAGTGCACATTGCAGTGCTGCATACAAAGCAGCTTTAAATTCCACAGATCTCACTTAGCACTTTTTTTTTTAAAAATCAACATATCTGGTGACAGACAAGCCCGTTCCTGGCTGATGGTGTCCCCATCAGTAGAACATGTACGCTCTGACGGTGAGGATGATGTTTGGACACACGGATAACTGTGTCCCTCACATTCCACCACCAGGTTACTGGACTGACAGAGGTCAGAGTAAATGGCAGAGCTCTGTACTGCCGTATCTCTCCCTCAATCAACCAGCAATCTCAATAGTTGACCACAATTTAACAAACTAACATCCGATTGTCATTGAGTAATCAGCTTTTAATTTAGCTAGATAGCAATACACTGAATTTATGCAACTATATAACTTTCAGTAAATTGTTTACATTTCAAGTCACCGTGGTGCCCCTCTTAAAGGGAAAGTTCGGTTTTTTACAACCTGGACCTTATTTCTGGCATTTTTTATGGTTGTATACTCATGACGTCATCTCTGTGCGCGCACTCTGTCCTCCGTTCAGTGAGCTCTTCAGCCGTATACTCGGTAAGGACGTCCATCATATTCAAAGTCGTCGTCCACAACCTCAGAATTTGACAAATATTCAGACATGTTTCAAATAACTAACAGTAAACTAACAGTAGCGAACTCCAGCTGTACACGGAGCTGTGTTTGGGACGCGCACACAGATGACGTCATGAGTTCAGAGGTCTTGTTTACAAACGGATTTATTTATTACACAGACAACCCCGCAATGTTACAACAGGTCCTGGAAGCAGATCTAGTGATTCATAAAAGAAATGAAGAGTTTCGCGGCAATCATGTGTTATTTAGACGCTGCATCGTCTGTGTCCGGCGGTGCCCCATGCGCTACCGTTATATGGAGAAGTGGCTCGCAAAAAACTCCTAATATCTTCCGAAGGACTCCAAATGACACCAAACACCTCTGGGTGAGTATACAACCATAAAAAATGCCAGAAATAAGGTCCAGGTTGTAAAAAACCGAACTTTCCCTTTAAGTTGAAGCAACGTTAACCTAAGTAAACCGACGTAACAAGTTGGCTGAATGTTGCTAAACGTAGACCTACCAGTTGAAATCCCAGATACTGTGCCATCCTCTGTACTCGATGAAGCGGACTCTGGTGGCGGACATTCTGAGAGAGGCCGCTCTCGCTTGGTAATGCTCAGAAGAAGATGGATGGAGTTCGGTCTTCTTGCATTTAAATACAGAACAACTTTCCTCTCGTAAATTGATCTCAAATGTTTAATCAAATTGGTTGTGTTTCCGGCCATAGCAATTATCCTCTTTTGGCATGCACTAGTGGCATCAATAGGCGGCATGTTTAATGGCCTTGGCAACAAAACTCACACGTGAACCCGTCTGTGGGTGTAAACACAACTAACACACGTGTAACATTACAGCCGATCACAGGCAGCACTTTGCGCATCCTAGGTACTGAAAGTAGGAAACGAAAAACCAGGCATCTTCCGATACCAGGTGGTACAGATGAATTTCGGTCGGTGACATAAAATAACCGAATTTCAATACGCAGCCAGACAGCAAGAGTGAGAGGAAAGGTTTACAAGACTGTTCTATACATCTTGCAGACACGGGCACTGATCACGAAACAGGAAACATACATGAACGCTGAAGAGCTGAAGATGTACTTCTTAAGTTGTATGTTGATTAGGACAAAGATGATTATGATAGAGAACAAACACATCAGAGCAGTGGCCGGGTTAGATGTAATTATAATGAAATTAGAAAAAGCTAGATTGAGAAAGTTTGGACAAAAGGAGGAAGGAAGGATAATGGATACATTTGTAGAATGATGCTGGAGATGCAGCTGCAAGGCAGAAGAAATACAGAGGGACCAAAGAGGAGACTTCTAGAGCTAGTTAAAGAGGATATGTAGGTAGTTGGTATGTGACAGAGGAAGAAGGAAGACGAAAACAAGATAAGAAGGAAACAAATAATCCACAGTGATGACCCATAAAGGGATATGCTGGAATAAGAAATAATTAAGAGGTATATTTACTGGTAGAAGTGGTGGAAAACCCAACCTTACGTCTCAAACTCGTCACCAATGCAGTGAGTCTACTATCCATCTTGTTCTACACTAGTAATAATGTATTAAAGTAAGCTGTAAAAGTGTGTAATAAGATTTCTGCAAAGCCTGAGAAGAAAAATGATCTTTTTTTATCATCTTATTGAAAATGTAATCTCCTTAGGACATGGGAATACATTTTTGTAGTAGTTTGAACTGGGCAAGTGGCTGCATTTTTACTTCGGTTTCAAAGTTTTCTTTACAAGTTTTACTTTCTCTGATTTAATCACAATAGTAGGCATAGACCAAAGATGGAAGCAACGAAAAAGGACGTTGTATTTTCCTGTTTCAGAAAACCCATATTCATTGAATTCATTCATTCACCGGTGTAACGTTATGCAAAAAAGCATCAAATGTAAACCGAAATGGTTATACACAAATAATACAAGTCAAACGTTTGAAAACAACTGATACTTTGTCTACGATCTGTAAATGTAAATGTAAATGTTGTATTTGTATAATTAAAAAAAACAAAATCACCGAATGCTAACCACTTCAACTTTATTGCATGTAAAGATGCCTTAACATCACTGCCAAATATTGTCAGTATTGTATGCTAGATGTAAGCTGAATGTTCTTTTGCCACAGGCAGTAATGAAATCAGCATAGAGACTTGAAACTTCAGAGGTACAGCTTATCCTTTGCAGTGAATCTGCAGCCCACATGCCAAACAAACAGTGATATAACAAACACCCTCCAGTAAATGATAGTCTTTATGAAAGGTCAGTGCCACGGCAGTTTTTCCCCTACAATTTCTTCTGCAATTAATTTAAATTCTTAAATGTATCTAAATATCTCATTTACTGGGTTGCCGCAGGCATCTGTGAAACGGTTTACAATAAATTAAAGGAGGAGAGGCACAGTATAGACATTTGGCTCAAGAACATTAAGTAAAAACTAAATGTAAACAGCCGTTACAACAAAATATTCCCTAAAATGTATGGATATCAAAGATTGATGGTGGCACACTGACAGTATCTGACAGTAGAAGTTCCCTCACAGAAATTTCATTGATTATTCGCATTGATTATTTTGAGACAAATATTGTGTGATGCCTATTAGGAAAATTACGGAGGATGAGATGAATATAGCTTCTGGCTGAGTGAGCGGCTCAGTCTGATCCCTGACACATTTTCATGCTCCTTTTACTCCTTTAAGAATGGAATGTTCAATTATTTATGGTATGTCGTCACCATGAATGCGCAGCAGCGTTCGTTTATTTTTCTTCTGGGCACATTGCCCTTGTCATTCACGGTCACAGTTAATTGATTATTTCACAGAGTAGTTCTTCCATCAAGGAGGGAAGAGAATTCAGTGGACTACAATGTTCATTGCAACACCAGAGGCCATGGGTCAAACACTCTTGGCCAGAGCTCAAAGAAAGAAAGAAACTATAAACATTACACCATTTTCATTTGAAGATGTGAAACACCAGTTACACTTGGCATCCACATTACTCCAGCGGGATCAACTTTAGATGTGGTTGGCTTCAACTGAAAGCCTTTAGAAACAATCATGCAAACAAACAAGAGGAATAAATATTTTTTGTCATGTTACTGATAACATTTGTTAAAGTCAACATTAATAAGATCCATAAGTAGATTTCTGGGGAGGTAGAGGTTACAACGTTGGGTTCCTAGCTATGATGGGCATATTTCACTGGTTCGATGTAGAAGCATAAATCACCTATTAGATTATTATCATATTATTAAAGCATTGGAGGATGCCTACCGGGTCTCTGCAGATGAACACATTCTTAACAGAATAAGGAAAGCTAAGATAGAATCAAATAAAATAATTGATACAAAAACACAGTTTCTGGTACAAAGGCTTTGTCTAGAGAACTTTGCCCATGACAATAGAGCAGGGAGATATCTAGCCCCCTCCAGGTCGGGGGAGAGTTCCTGCCTCAGGTGGAGGAGTTTAAGTATCTTGGGGTCTTGTTCACGAGTGAGGGGAGAACGGAGCGCGAGATCGACAGGCGGATCGGTGGGGCGGCCGCAGTAATGCGGTCATTGTATCGGTCCGTCGTGGTGAAGAGGGAGCTGAGCCGAAAGGCGAAGCTCTCGATTTACCGGTCGATCTACGTTCCCACCCTCACCTATGGTCATGAACTCTGGGTCATGACCGAAAGAACGGGGTCCCGGATACAAGCGGCCGAAATGAGTTTCCTCCGCAGGGTGGCGGGGCGCTCCCTTAGAGATAGGGTGAGGAGCTCTGTCACCCGGGAGGAGCTCGGAGTAGAACCGCTGCTCCTCCACATCGAGAGGAGCCAGCTGAGGTGGCTCGGGCATCTGTATAGGATGCCCCCTGGACGCCTCCCTCGTGAGGTGTTCCGGGCATGTCCCACCGGGAGGAGGCCCCGAGGAAGACCCAGGACACGCTGGAGTGACTACGTCACTCGGCTGGCCTGGGAACGCCTTGGGGTCCCCCCGGAGGAGCTGGAGGAAGTGTCCGGGGAGAGGGAAGTCTGGGGATCCCTGCTCCGACTGCTGCCCCCGCGACCCGGACTCGGATAATGCGGTGGACAATGGATGGATGGATGGATATCTAGCCAATCAATCAAAAGTAAACAAGGAAAAAACAACTATAACATCCATTAAGGATCAATCAGGGAATATCAGCCATGATCCCTTTTCAATAAACTCGGTCTTCAGAGATTTTTGCTCTAAATTATACTCATCACAAATTGATCCACTACTAGACCAAACCATTGATCAGTTTCTTGGAAATATCAACCTGCCAAAGTTACATCATGAGCAGGTTATGAATTTTAGATTCACCACTCTCAATGGGAGAACTCCATGAAGTTCTCCAGCATATGCCCAATAATAAAGCTCCAGGCCCAAATTTTTGAAAGAATTTTGGATCATATTAGCACCAACATTTCATAAAATGATCTTAAACGTTAAGGAAAATAAAAGTTTACCCTCAAATATGAACTCTGCTAATATAAGCCTCCTATTAAAACTGGGTGCAAAAATCAATCACTATAGTTAATGGCTGGATTCAGAACAAGTGTTTTGCAATGATTTGGAAATCTCGGATTTACCATTTATCAGTCAAAACATCAAGCACCATAAATGCTTTAAAGTATTAGTTCCTCTCTGACAGCCTGGTGGGACTTCCTTAAAATAACCAAAATCTCATTTTTTCCATGTAATCGCACACCCATCTGGAACAACCCAGACATTCTGAAAAATAATAAAAAGATTGTAAACTTCACTCAGTGGAGAGACCAAGGAATAAAGCATTTAGAACGTATAATCGAAAAATGTCGTACCTTTTAACACAATCACTGTTCAATATGGGATTAGCAGTAACACACATTTTTATAATACCAACAACTCAAGTCCATAATAAGTAAAAAAAATATTAACTCAACCAACTGGATCTGCTATTTCCCATTATGGTGACAGAATTACTTAATCTACACCCCAAAATTACTATCAAAACTGTACAGATTAATGTCCAAAATAGATAACTCAGTCTCTTCCGATTTCAAAATGTGAGGCTGACTTATTTCTTAACACTAATCAAATTTTTTGGTCACAAATATCCATCCATCCATCCATCCATCGTCCGCCGCTTATCCGTTCCCGGGTCGCGGGGGCAGCAGCCTCAGCAGAGATGCCCAGACTTCCTTCACCCCAGACACTTCCTCCAGCTCCTCCGAGGGGAGTCCGAGGCGTTCCCAGGCCAGCCGAGAGACATAGTCTCTCCAGCGTGTCCTGGGTCTTCCCCGAGGCCCCTCCCGGTGGGACATGCCTGGAAGACCTCCTAGGGAGGCGTCCAGGAGGCATCCGGTACAGATGCCCAAGCCATGTCAGCTGACTCCTCTCAATGTGAAGGAGTAGCAGCTCGACTCAGAGCTCCTCCTGGGTGACCGAACTCCTCACCCTATCTCTAAGGGAGCGTCCAGCCACCCTGCGGAGGAAACTCATCTCGGCCGCTTGTATCCGCAATCTTGTCCTTTCGGTCACTACCCAAAGTTCATGACCATAGGTGAGGGTAGGTGCGTAGATTGACCGGTAAAGCGAGAGCTTCGCCTTTCGACTCAGCTCCCTCTTCACCACGACGGTCCGGTACATCGACAGCATAACTGCGGACGCTGCACCGATCCGTCTGTCAATCTCCCACTCCATCGTTCCCTCACTCGTGAACAAGACCCCGAGATACTTCAACTCCTCCACCTGAGGCAGGACTTCTCTACCCACCCGGAGAAAAACCGCCCCAGCACATGCTGAAGGTCCCGGTCCGATGAAGCCAACAGGACAATGTCATCCGCAAAAAGCAGAGACGAAATCCTGTGGTTCCCAAACCGGATCCCCTCCGGCCCCTGGCTGCGCCTAGAAATCCTGTCCATAAAAATTGTGAACAGGACCGGTGACAAAGGGCAGCCCTGCCGGAGTCCAACATGCACTGGGAACAAGTCTGACTTACTGCCGGCAATGCGAACCAAACTCCTGCTCCGATCATACAGAGACCGGACAGCCCTTAATAGAGAGCCCCGGACTCCATACTCACTGAGCACCCCCCACAGAATGGCACGAGGGACACGGTCAAATGCCTTCTCCAGATCCACAAAGCACATGTAGACTGGTTGGGCAAATTCCCATGAACCCTCGAGCACCCTGCGGAGGGTGTAGAGCTGGTCCAGTGTTCCGCGGCCGGGACGAAAACCGCATTGTTCCTCCTGAATCCGAGGTTCAACTATCGGCCTTTTCTCCTCTCCAGTACTTTGGCGTAGACTTTCCCGGAGAGGCTGAGAAGTGTGATCCCCCTGTAGTTGGAACACACTCTCCGGTCCCCCTTTTTAAACAGAGGGACCACCACCCCGGTTTGCCACTCCAACGGTACTGTCCCCTTCCTCCATGCGATGTCGCAGAGGCGTGTCAACCAAGACAGCCCTACGACATCCAGAGACTTGAGGTACTCAGGGCGAATCTCATCCACCCCCGGTGCCCTGCCACTGAGGAGCTTATGAACCACCTCAGTGACCTCGGCTTGGGTGATGGATGAGCACACCCCAGAGTCCCCACTCTCTGCTTCCTCAGTGGAAGGCATGTCAGTCGGGTTGAGGAGATCCTCGAAGTATTTCTTCCACCGTCCGACAATGTCCCCTGTCGAGGTCAACAGCTCCCCACCCACACCATAAACGGTGCAGGCAGAGTACTGCTTCCCCCTTCTGAGGCGTCGAACGGTCCTTCGGAATTTCCTCGAGGCCGACCGTAAGTCTTCCTCCATGGCCTCCCGGAACTCCTCCCAGACCCGGGTTTTTGCCTCCAGGACCGCCCGAGCTGCGGCTCGCTTGGCCTGCCGGTACCTATCTACTGCTTCAGGAGTCCCACAGGCCAACATAGCCCGGTAGGACTCCTTCTTCAGTCTGACGGCATCCTGTACTTCCGGTGTCCACCACCGGGTTCTAGGATTGCCGCCACGACAGGCACCGGAGACCTTGCGACCACAACTTCGAGCCACCGCGTCGACAATGGAGGCAGAGAACATGGTCCACTCGGACTCAATGTCCCCCGCCTCCCCCGGGATCTGAGAGAAGCTCTCCCGGAGGTGGGAGTTGAAGACGTCCCTGACAGAGGGCTCGGCCAGACGTTCCCAACAGACCCTCACAATCCGTTTGGGTCTGCCCGGTCTGTCCAACCTCCTCCTCCGCCAGCGCATCCAACTCAACACCAGGTGGTGATCAGTTGACAGCTCAGCCCCTCTCTTCACCCGAGTGTCCAAGACATGCGGCCGAAGGTCAGATGAAACGACAAGAAAGTCGATCATTGACCTCCGGCCTAGGGTGTCCTGGTACCACGTGCACTGATGAAAACCCTTATGCTTGAACATGGTGTTTGTTATGGACAAACTGTGACTAGCACAGAAGTCCAACAACAAAACACCGCTCGGGCAGGCTGCAGTGTGTCATTCGGCCTGCTGAGAAGGTGATCGGCTGCAATCTGCAATTGCTCCAGGACCTGTAAGACTCCAGGACTGCTCTCACCCACGTCACAAACTCTTTGAGACTCTCCCCTCTGGCAGAATGCTGCAGTCCACCAGGACCAAAACCTCATGCCACAAAAACAGTTTTTTCCCATCTGCCACTAGCCTTATTAATCAGGCCCAGAACGCACCCTGACACTCTTCCTCTCCCCCACACCGCTCCTCTGTCATGACACTCATCTGCACTCTATGCGTTACATTAACACTCAGCTCACACTTTGGAAACTTGGACTGTGATCACCCGAACATTTTAGGACCGCTCTCTCATTCAACTCACAGAATCACTTTACCATGTATATATTATTTACCATGTATATATTATTTATAAAAATCTGTTGCACCAACTACGCCAAAACAAATTCCTCGTATGTCCAGTAACGTACTTGGCAATAAAACTTTTTTCTGATTCTGAAATCTTTTTCTGATTCTGATACCAAAATAACTTGAATTAGGACCGCATTATCAAGCACTAAAAGCTCGATCTCAAGAGCTTCAGTTCGGCCCGGCTAAGGTGTGGCTTTTAAAAATTCGAAATAGGTCAGATTAAGGCAACAATTCGACTTTCTGTTGGAGCATGTAAACATCTTCACTGTCCTCATTCTCTGACTCATAGTCTTCATCATTCTCACTGTCTCCATCATCCTCACTCTCGCTTTTCTGGGCTGCAAGCTACTCGTTTTCTTCATCACTGAAGCCTAATTCATCATCACTACCATCTACAGCAGGGGTGTCAAACTCATTTTTCTTGGTGGGCCGGATTTGACCAATTTTTTTCTCGCGGGCTGCACGCTCAAAATAACAAAAACGGTGCGAAAATGTTTTTTTCTAATTCTTTTTTTTACTATTGTTATCTAATCCAATATCAGTTTAGTTACTTTTAAAGGAAATATGCACTTTGTTTACACTCTAATTATGTAAAATATATTTCTTTAGGATCTTTTCTTGAAATTTCTTTTTTTTTCAAATTATGTAACATACTTTTAATATCATTTTACAAAGATAAACAGAAACATGTTTTTTTTATATTTCGCTTTTTTACATGAAATTGAATTAAAAGCTAAATCTTTCTTATTACATCCAAGAGTGTTTCTTTCTGATTTAGAGATTTTTCCAGTACAATTAAGTGTATTTATTTTTAAAAATTGGTGCGGATGTTTACGCCAGTGTGCCGAAAAGGCAGCACTTCTCTTTTAACTGTTTTACTTTGTCATTATCCTTGTATTCAAAACTGAAATTCTCTGAATAGATATCTTCTATCATCTTTTTTAGCAGTGATATTTTTCCTGCGAAAACATATAATATTAGTCAGTTAATAAAAATAAACGACTGTCTACAAAGAAATAAAATCGGCAAATGCATTCTAGAAAACAAAAAAAATGTCGAAAACTGCTCTATTTGTGGAATAACGATGGATTTGTATTATCGGATATGCTGCGATTCATGGAAATTATTTATGCCTTCCTTTTTAGTAAATCAACATTTTGGTTTTTTGCGTTGGAAACTTCTCACGGGCCGCATGAAAATCTCTCTCCGGCCGCATGCGGCCCACGGGCCGCACATTTGACACCCCTGATCTACAGTGAGGGCTAGTTTGGTTTTCTCCCGTAAGGAACTATAAAAGATTGTTGCATTCATTCTGTAAATAGAAGAAAAGAGCCAAATACAATCATATGCAATGTGGAAATGACTCACAAAGTGCATTATTATAGTAGTAGACTCTAGACGATCAGTGAATATCATCAATATGCCGGGCTAACAATAGAATGGTAGTAATAATAATGGTACAGTGTTACCGTATGGCAGTGGTTGGCAACTGGCGGCCCAAAATTGGCCTGTCTCCAATAATATCTGGTCCGCCAGATGACATTGAAAATCTGATAAATAATTTTTATTTTTATTTTTTTCTTAAATTATTATTTACTATCACAAAAACGTCAATTTCATAGAGAATTAAAAGCCTTTATTTAGAAAAGATACAATAAAATAAAAGCAGGATCTTCATGATTCCGGACGCACACAATTCTGTATAGTTCCCTGTCACCTGTAGCATAGGGGGGCCTTAATTAGAGGTGCACACAAATATTCAGGAGAGACGTAGGCACAGACTCCCGGCAAAACTCCTGGAGCTGTTGAAATGGTAAGACATATGTGTCAAGTGATTTGTTGTGGTTTAAACTGTGAAAAATACAACTGATAACTTACCTTGAGTTTTGTTTTTGGTCTTTTAAATGGTAAAACGTCCATTATATGTGTAAAAATACGTCGGAAAATCCGCCTCATTTGCATATCCTCTCACTCGCTTCAGGAGACTGAGAGCTGCTGCTCCATGACTGTCCTGTGCTATTGTTCATAGGTGCGTCATGGGTTTTTCATGTGTTTAATGTCGTTCTGTGTATTTTAAAGAAGGACTGCATTTGTTAGTAGCTTGACAGAAAATAATATTATCATCACCAAGTTACTTATAAGCGGTTTCATAACGCAGCCACAGAGTAGCGCTAAAGCAGTAATAACACACTAGCAAATTCAAGTTACTTTATTTAAACTAATGACTTTCTTAAATGACTTTTTTGTACAATATATAATAGTATAATAATACTAGTAGCCTATAGATAAGGGGAAAAAAGTTTTGTTTAGTAGAAAAAAAAACTGATTGATGTGGTCGCGGGGGAAGCAGCCTCAACAGAGATGCCCAGAATTCCCTCACCCTAGACACCTATTATAGCTCTACTGAGAGGAGTCCGAGACGTTCCCAGGCCAGCCGAAAGACATAGGCTGCGTCCAAAATTGCATACTTCCACCCTAATGAGTATGCAAAATGAGTATGCAACATTTTTTAGTGCGTCCGAAACATTAGAACGTACTCAATAGTGTGCTCTATCCATACTCTTCCCACAATGCAATGCAGCGGTGTTTGGTTGCTAAGTAAGCTAATACGTATATGTCATAAGTATAATAATATTATTATATAATATTAATATTATAATATTCGTATAAATAATATTATATGATGTAATCTTATTTCGGCCAGGATAAACGGGAAAGAGCAGAGCGGTGCGCTGCTACCGCTGCTGTGACAGGTTACCATGGTAACAACCCCCCCCCCCGCCTCCCTACGGCAGGAAGTGCCGTGTGGCTCTGAGTAGTACGTCCAAATTAATGCACACTACTGATATTTACTCAAAAGTGTGCCAAACTTAAGTATACTTTTTAGTATATACTGTTTAGTATGGCATTTCGGACGCACCGATAGTCTCTCCAGCGTGTCCTGGGTCTTCCCTGGGACACCCTTTTTTTCAGTTTAACATTATTAAATGATCAAATACAGCACAATAAACCACAGAATAGTGAATTTACCTTACTTATTGTTGAGTATTTATTATTTTCTCTGCCAAGAAAAATGGCATACAAATACTTTTTAAAATGATTTCTCAGGCTCCTCCCTGTGAAGATACCAGCGAAAAGGAGTTTTCAAAATTCACTCCAGAAACTCATGTGATAAGTTTAAACACTGCTATTGGTTCTCTTAGGATTCCATCTCTCTTTCAGTGCACTACATCTTACAAGTGGAGATACGGTGTGTGTGTGTGTGTGTGTGTGTGTGTGTGTGTTTGTGTGTGTGCGTGTGCACGTGCGTGTGTGTGTGGGTATAGGGGTGTATATATATGATGTATAATATGTAACCACTAAGTGGTGCTTGAGTTGTTTGTCTGTCTGAACCAGCTCACTGACATCACCACATTTACAGCAGAACCCAAACACGCATCTTTAAAGACAGGCTTCATAATAATGAGTTTCTAATACAGATAGATGAGTTTTAAGACTGCTTGGGGGAAGTGAACTTATTTTTTTGTAATATGGTACAACTAACTACCCTCTAGTCCCCACATTAATATGTTTTTGCCACTCCAAAGGAATTGATATTAAAATATTGCTTGAATATATCCAATATGTGATTACATGACAAAATAGAAAAAAAATCTGCCTAAAACTTCCCCCTGTCCTCTCATGCTGTCTTCCTACATTTGAAACTAGTGCTAAAAACATGAAAAATGGATCCATCATGTAAGTGGCTGATGACAGATTCACTGCTTTGTATGACCCAGTTTAGTTTGAAACCAATATTCTGTTCTACTGAGAAAGGGAGGGAGGGAGGAAGAAAGATGGAAGAGACAGAAATAGCCAAGTGTAGGGTAATTACAACACGTACAGCCTATAAAATAATAAATATTTCATGTTTCTAGTTATTATTTACTGGTGCAATTCTGGTGTGACTCCCATTGTGACATTTCAGTGTTTATACATGTGCCAAGAGGGAGCTGATGAAAGCCAAGACTCTGGAATGTTTTCTTTGATCTATGGTAATGTTCTAAGATTAAGCTTTTGATCAATATTACTCTGGTTCTTTGGTACGCCAAAACTTCTTTCAGTCTGCATTACAACCGCCAGTCTGAAATGGATCAGATTCATTAATGGAGAGAAATGCACCCACTACCAATCCCTTTGTGACTTTTCCTTTTCATCTTTCCATCCATCTCAAAACTGGTGTTATTTTGAAAGCAAAATCAACACTGAGATAAAAACTAAATTTGATGTGAATGTTTTTGAGCCATAGGATTAAGTATAATCTAGCTTTTGATCATTGTAGTAATATAGTGTTGAAAGGAACAGTTGAATGGGCTCTAAATAAGCAACAGCATATGGGTAATTTCATGATGGGAGGATCAATATTCTACAAGCAGCAGCGCTGAAGGAAACAAAACAGGAATCCAGTACATGGCTTTGTCATTTTGTGGTTGCCTCCACTTGCTGTCAAATGCAGGACACCACAGGTAACACATTCTGGAAATATTTGTGCTTTTTTTTCTGTTCTTTTATTAAGTTAAAAAATAAAACAGAACTTCATCAGCATCAGCACTTGACAGCTGGGACATAAACGCTTAAGGCTTTGAGCTCATCCTGACTTGTCTCCCCAGGGCAATGTTTGATTATTATGTTCTCAGTTTGGGAATAATTATTGGCAAATGTTTCCATGAACAAAATTCATGCACACTATTTGAAATTGTCAAACAAAATACTTATATCCAAGCAACCCTGCCTGGTTGCTTGGATATCCAGCTACCTCACCAACAGACCACTGTATGTCAGGCTGAAAGATATCACGTCTGACACTGTGGTTAGCAGCACTGGATCTCCACAGGGGACTGGGCTGTCCTCCATCCTCTTCACTCTACACCACGGACTTCTGCTACAACTCTGAAACATGTCACATCTAGAAGTCCGCAGATGACACGGCCGTCATGGGGTGTATCAGAGATGAGGAGGATTACAGGAGCCTGGTGAGGAACTTTGTTGTCTGGTGCCACACAAACAACCTGCAGCTCAACACCTCAAAGACTAAGGAACTCGTCATCCACTTCGGGAGGGACAGACCCAGTCCTAGACCAGTTCTGTTAGGAGCGGAGGAGGTGGAGGTCATGCAGACCTATAAATATCTTGGACTGTGGATGAACAACAAGCTGGACTGGACAAGTAACATGAGGCAACTGTACTTCCTGAAGATCTTTCAACATCTGCAATAAGCTCCTGGGGTTGTTTTATCAGTCTGTGGTCGCCATCGTCCTGTCCTACGCTGTGGTGTGCTGGGGAGTGAGCACTTCAAAAGGAAGACCTCTCCAGGTTGGAGAAACTGATCAGGCGCGCCAGCTCTGTGGTTGGCACAAAGCTGGACCCTCTGGAGACAGTGGCAGAGAGGAGAACAATGCACACACTCCTGGCTATCTTGGACAACACCAGCCACACTCTGCAACACTGTCATCACCCGCCAGAGAAGCCGGTTCAGTGAGAGGCTGCTCCTCCCCAAGTGCAGGACCAACAAACTGAGAAACTCCTTCGTCCTCCGTGCCAAAAGCCGTGCCAAAAGTAACCAAATTTTGCACGCAAGCCAGGCCTGGCGGAAAATTTGATATTTCATGGTTTGCATTAATGGGCATGGCAAAATGGCTCAACAGCGCCCCCTAGAAAACTTTGTGTCTCAAGCCCCACAAGACGGTTTTGACGTACATGCACGAAAATCGGTACACACCTGTATAATGTCGCAACTTAAAGAAAAGTGTCTTGGCGCCATGGCCGAAACCGAACAGGAAGTCGGCCATTTTCAATTAATCGTGTAATTTTGCCGCAATTTATGCCATTTCTTCGGCCGCTTCTTCGCCTGAACCGTAACGTGCACCCAGGTGTGTTATTCATCAAAATGTCAAATGTCTCAATCCTGCGACGATGCCCATTACTTTTCTCTTTTCTTGAAATTACTGGCAAAATACGATTCGACTCTTGAGCAGCACCTGGTGAACCCTGTAAGCCGCACTGCAACTTACCTTAGCCACCAGTCACAAAATGAGCTTATTGAAGCTCTTGCAAGCGAGACATTGGGCACTATAATAGACGAAGTGAAGGCAGCAAAGTTTTTTGCCATTATTGTAGACTCAACTATCGACATAACAGGCATAGATCAGTTTTCCCTATCACTGAGATATGTTACCAAAGCAGGCAATAGCGTTGAGCACTTTGTGAAATTTGATGAGTTACCTGATGGCGGCGCCGAGTCATTTTATAATCTTCTGACAAAAGCACTCACTGAAGACCTTGGCCTCAATGTTAGACATATCAGGGGGCAAGCCTATGATGGCGCAAGGACGATGTCCGGACAGTTAACGGGACTGCAAACCAGAGTGAAGCAAAACTGTTCTGACAAAGCTTTTTATGTCCACTGCTGCGCGCACAACCTGAATCTAGCACTTCCAGATGCTGCGAGCTCTCTTTGCAGTGCTAAATTATTTTTTGGCACGCTTGAGACCTTGTACTGCTTTTTAACTTCTAGCCTTCCGCTGTTTAAAATACTAGAAGAAGAACAGGATAATATGCAACTTGAGAGAACTGTTCTAACATTAAAGAGTCTGTCAGACACAAGGTGGGCTTCAAGGAAACACGCCAGCGACCCGATGCTGAAAAAAAAAATGTTGCAGCTTGCACGTTTCTACTCAGAAGACGTCTCCAAGCCAGAGGAAATTGCGGAGGAGTTCCACTCTTTTCGCACATTATATTCTGAGTTAGAATTGGAGCTGAAAACCGATGCAGTCCTGCCTTTCCTCGTTGCCAATGACATGGATAGAGCATACCCCCATCTGACCATTCTTCACAGAATTTATAAAACAATTCCCATCAGCAGTGCCAGTGCAGAAAGAAGTTTCAGCCGCCTGAAGCTCATAAAAACCTGTTTACGTTCGTGCATGGATGAGGCCAGACTGTCAAACCTCACTTTGCTGAGTGTTGAGCGGGACATTGACATCCATAAGGAGAAAGTGGTTGGCAAGTTCGCCGCCATAAAGGAGAGGAGGGTAAATCTTTAAGAAGACCACACCACATGTACAAAGTTCTGAACCGTTACCTTGTTTTCCACGTTATTTGTAATATTTTGTTCGAGCCGAGGATGATGTTCTGGAGTTTGGAGTCTGTGAATTGGGGCAGCGGCAACAAGCGCAGAGACAGCAATCAGTGAGTACATAAATAATTATCAGAATGTTGTTATTGCCTTGACCACCTGTCTACTTTAATGTGCCTTGTGTTGTTGTCAACTGTAATAGACCGCCGAGTCTATTTTCTATTCGAATGCATATTGTGTGCAGTTGTTACATTTTTAATAGGCTATGCGTTTTGTTGTGTTTAGACCGCCGTGTCTATTTTCTATTTATAGATGTCATTAATGGCATTATAGACAATTGTGTCTATATATCTGAATATATTGTGTAATTGTAGTTTACATTTTATATTTAAGTTGTATTAAAGAGGGGTTGGCTCAGACCCTGTGAGTCACTGTCTGTCAAAGCTTTCAGCACCAAGAACAGCAATGCTCTCAGATTGACGGCTGTCAGGCTGCGTGGCGTGTGTTTGTGTGAGCTGGTTTGTGGCTTTCCTTGGCTTTCTGAGGCACCTAGGGTTGCTTGGCTCAGTAAACGTGAGCATTTGTGTTGTTTGCTGGGTAGGGTGAGGTGTCCGTTATCTTTAAGTTGTTGAATGGTAAAATAATTATCATAAAGGCCCATTGAGAATGCTCCGCCCCCTCTGTGCTGAGACCCACGTTCCGCCACTGATTGATTTGTATATGACGGTACTCTGTGAGTGAGATGGAGATGTCAATTTCCCCGAGGGAACCTCCCAAAGGGATTAATAACGTTGTCAGAATCTGAATCTGAAACTTAAAGCGATTTGCAAATATTTGGTCAAAATGTTGGTTTTGACATACTGGTACACATTTGTACATGTTTTGACCATCACATCATATTTGCTTGTCTTTAATAAATTAAGGACATTTAAAAGTTACAAGTCCAAGAATATGTCCCTTTTTAATAAAGATGTGCATGGATTTCTTGGTACCTTTCCAAGGAGGGGAGGAGTGTGAAGCCACTTGAAATAAACATCCATCCAAGATAATGAACTCCATCATTAATAATGTGATATTCACCGAAAATCATACCTTTTTTCATTTATTTTCAGCTGAATGTGTTACATCATAGCACTAATTACAATGGCATGGACAGAGATTAATTTTGTTGCACAACTTGTTGCAGCAATCAGTCTTTGTGGCTACAGTGGACTCCTACCTCAGCCAACAGGTTTTTGGCCCACTTTTGCCAAGTACATGTCATGTTTCTAGGTTTGCATTTTTCAGATCTTTAAACAGATGTTTAACAGGCTTGAGATCAAGACTCAGATGGCCATTTTAAAGTCGTTCAATATAATCAGTCATTCTTGGATGTTTTAGATTGTGTTTTTGGGTATTTACCCTGTTAGAGGATCTATTACCTGTGATTGAAGCTGAGCGTCCTGACCTTGGGAAGTATGTCTTACTCCAGGATGCCATGAGACTGTATATTCAAATTCAATTCAAAAATACTTTATTAATCCCCAAAGGGAAATTAATTGTTGCAGTAGTCATGATTAAGTCTCTTCAAAGATTCATTGTAGAGGTTTATTACTGTGGGTGGGAAGGATTTCTGTTGCAGTCTGTGTTGCTGTGATCTGGAGAAGCCTCTGACTGGAGAAACTACGTTACTGAATTGTTGTGTTGTGAAGAGGATGCTCAGGGTTGTCCATGAGCTTCTTCATTTTATGAGGTATCCTCCTTTGCACAATCAGTTCCGGAAAAGTGCCCAGAGCAGAGCCAGGTATCTTTATCAGTTTGTTCAGTCATTGGCTCTGATGCTGCTCCCACAAAAGGTTACAGGTGACAGCAAATGTGGTTGAGCTCTCCACAACAGAATTATAAAAGATATAAAACATCTGGTTGCAAAAGGACATAAACTTCCTTAACAAGTAAAATCGGCTCTGTCCTTTTCTTAAAAACAGCATCAGTGTTGTATCTCCAGTCCAGACTGTTGTCCAGGTGAACGCCGAGGTATGTTTACTCCTCTACCACTTCCACTTTTTCTCCCATGATGAGAAAAATTCAACCTAACATTGGCTCCTCTAAAATCCACAAGCATCTCCTTTGTGTTTTTCACATTCAAGATAAGGTGATGTCACAAAACGATCCACCAGTTTTCTGTATAGTGCCATTTCACAACAGTCATCTAAAGGCATTTTACACAATAATTGCAAATTCACTGCAGTCCAGTTGAACACATTCAATTCAGTTCAATTTCACATAATTCAAATATCCAAATCATTTTAACATAATTCATTTCTGAAAGTAAAAATGCCATCTGTAATTTAAGAAATCCTCAAATAATCCTATTTTCCTGTCTGACCGAGTTTTCTGCCCATTCTAATAAAAAAATGTTTTTGTTAATTTGTTTTTCTTCCCATTTGGTTGATTCATCCCTGTTGCCCTAATTTCACTGTCTTGTTCTATGTCCCTCTCTCAATGCTTTGTCACAGAGCCTAGTCATCAAACTCTTACCACAGTTGTCATTAAAGCGGTTACTCTTACTCTCTCTAAGAGTCATTTCTGTACACATGAACATTGTGGAAAGCCAATCTCTCCCGTGATGGCAAAAAAAAGGCATTTGAAAGCCGTGTGTGCAAATCCCTTTCAGCTTTGGACTTGAATGTGGTTAGCTAGTAATGTGTTCCAGTTTCAAGCTCACAGGTGAATCTTGGCAGGTTTTGAGACCAGCAGAACAAGTGCTTTTTTTATCTTTTGAAGTTTTTCCCTGGTCATTTTAGAAAAGGAGTTCAAACGTAAACTGCAGGAACGAACAGATGCCTCAATGTATTTTCAGTTATATTTATCAAAATGCTGCATAGCTCCTCTTATCACATTTTAAAACAGCTCTTGCTGGTTCGTTGGATGCACATTTATAAATTAGTAAGGTATCTGTCAAGTACATTTTTTTCACTGTTCTTTTTTAATTAACTAATGGCCAAAGTGTAAAATTGTCTTCGAAAAACATTTGTCTTTAAAGGGGACATATTATGGCATTTAATGTATATTTTAAAAAGGCCTTGAATGTCTTAAAAACAATCTAAAGCTTGTTTTTTCTACATAAATCAGAAATTCAGCCTGTGGGCCATGTCTCTAGTTTTACCGCTTCTAAAGCCTTTTTCTGTGCTTCATTCTGAGGGGAGGGGGGGGGGGGGGGGGCTATGATAATGAGGATCTGTGCTGATTGGCTGCTTGAATGACGTGTAAGAGGGGAGGGAACAAAGCGTCGCTCCGGGGAGAAGAGTAGCGGCTGCGTAGCAAAGCGTGTCCACGGTTCTGCGTTAAATCGCTACGGCGTAGGGTACGCGTCGATTTAACGCGGAACCATAAATCAGCCTTTAGTCACCTCGTCTTCACACAGGAAGATTTAATTTATTTCTTAACAGGTACACCACAGTTATTTACTCCGATTCCTCATTTCATTTATGTTACAAGACAAATGAATCATGTTAACTGTAAAGAAATCACAACACTGAATTTTCACAAATGGCAACTTTATTGTTAAAATATATAAATAACATTGCTGGCTCAAGGAAGGACCGTGCGTCTTCTGAATGTGTTGTTGAACAGCTTCAGGTGCTTGGAAAATCTGAAACCATAAAGAGAAGAAAAATGTATTACGGTACTTAAGAGCCGCCGGCGCCCGGAGCCCCGGGCCCGGAGCTCCAAACCCGGGGGCTCCGGTGGAGCCCCGAGCCCGGAGTTCCGGACTCGGGGGCTCCTCGACGGTCCGGTCCATGAGCAGCTGGCCTATGGGGATGGCCTATGGAAATCTGCTCCCGTCGTGACGTCACGATGGGAGCTGATTCAGAACGGCTCAAAAAAGTCACATGACACTGGGGGATTCTGCCGGGCGGGGGTACAGACCTTGCAGAAATTCATGGGATTTCATCTTTCCTGTGTTGGCAGGCTGAGGGGAGACCACTTTATATATGTTAAAACAAGAAAAAACGTTTTTTTCATAATAGGTCCCCTTTAAGCAAATGCTTGATTTCTAATCTATAGCAAAGGAAATGTCATCACTCAAAAGTTCTTAATATGCCTATATTGAAATCAGATTGTATTGCTTAATTTACATTTAAAATATTTAGCTAAATACTGACTACATTTTTTTTTTTAAAAGTCCTAGCTCCTATGGACTCGTCCATCCTGTGGAATCAGTTTGCTGGACTCAATCACTCAAGCGAGCAACAATTGTTTCCTGGAGGGGCATGACTATGTTGAGCAGTTTGTTCCATCTGAATCTGAGCGGTGTTCTCCCGTATTTCTGTTCTCATCATGCCTCGTATAAAACAAACACCATGTTCAAATATGCATGTGGCATCAGCAGATTCAAGGCAATACTTTAATGATTGACTTGATCGGGTGTTATTCGGATCTGCAGCCTTTTTACAGTATTTGACACCCCAAAACTCTCGTTGATGAAGACACAAGCTGAGCTGAACTGTGACTTGATCACGACCTGTTGGTAAGTTGGATCAAATGGCAGGGAAGTATGGCAGACAGCCCTGGTAGGCAAAAAAAAGTCTAATGATGGTTTGCTAGAATGTAGGAGCGATTCAATTCCCATGTCTCACAGAGCTTAGATGCATTCGTAGGAACCCTGGGGATATTAAGACGAAATGGGCCACATTCGGCACCTTTTCAGTACAGACAGCAGACTAGACCTGTAGCCTGTAGCTAGATCTGAAGGTTATTGGTACCAGATTAAAAAGCAGTCTTTAAACCAGGTTAGACACCGTGGATGAGAAATCAAGACCAGTTGGTGTTTTACTATTACAGAGGATTTTCACTCAGCTTCCAGTCTGCTTGATAGTTAAACCTCAGATTCAGGTAGAACAATGTGGATTCTGTCCAGGCCCTGGAATGTAGGATCATCTCTATATAATGCTTAGTGTCTTTGAAGGAGCAAAACATTTGAAGAACCACTCTTCATGTGCTTTTTAGACCTCAAGAAGACATTTGACTGTATACCTTGGGGTAAACTGCAGGGATGTTCTGGAAGTATAGGATGCTGAGTCCATTGCTACAGTTATTGAGTCTCCATACAAACATATACTGTATGGACTATACAAAACAGGATTTGTTCCAGCTATAAGTTTTACTCTGCCGGGGTTACCTTTTGTCACTGATTCTATTCATAACATTTATGGAGTGAATTTTTGGAGTGAAGGGTGTCTATTTCACTGGTGTCGTGATTTCCTCTCCATTTGTTTTGGATGATGTGGTATTGCTGTCATGATTAACTGAAATATTAAAATAGTGAGGGTATCGCTGGTGTGTTAATGTTGTATGAACGTTCCGGTGGTGGTTAGAGAGCGGTTGGCAGCAGATTGGCTCCCACGTTTCTGTCAATCTGCCCCAGGGCAGCTGTGGCTACACATGTAGTGTACCATCACCAAGTGTGAATGAATAATATGAGCACTTTGTGTTTAAAAAAGCGTAATATAAATGAATCCATTAATATTATTATTTATTTATTTCTCTACTCGGCTGTGCTGCCAGGTTTCTCAACTGTCAAAATACCGGTAAATATATATGGGACATAACTGGGAGGTGACAGTTGCATCCAAAGCAGTTATTGATCTTCCTGAGCAAGCTATTGAAAATTAATTATCTTGATAGGTTGGTGTGGCTGTAGTACTGTAAAAACCGTGGTGGGGTAACAACAAATAAATAGCAATCCTTGCACTCTCAAGTAAAAGTTAATTGAGCAAGACATTGGAAACACTACATCCAATCAGCGTGTTCTCATGTGGCTTCATAACATAATAAATGAACAGCTGTAACATAACTTTGAACAAGCTCAGGTGAATGTGTTATAATATAGTGGGAGTTTAGTAAGTAGGTTTTCAAAGTATTTTTTTTAGCATTCATTAAAATAAAAAAATACTTTAAAACCAGTTTTTCTTAGGCACAATGTATATCTTTACCGGAGAGGGGCACTTTGAGAAGGTTATATACTACTCCACAACACCAACTGAGAGGCCCCTTTGATTCACTGGAATGATTCACAGTGGTGAACGGAAGTCTAGGCAGAGCCAATGAACTGAACACATTCTCCAACAAGCTCAGTTTAGAAAAAAACTCAGCATCTTCCTCTATTAGCCCCAGCCAAACAGGCCTCCCATCCTCCCTCCTCCCACAACGTCCTTGTCACACCTCAACTGTCTCGTCTTCCACCTGAGTCATGGATCTTGCTAAATCGTTTTCTCAGAGATGCCGGGACACACACCACCACCTGTCTGTCACTAGCAGTCAGTTGGAGAGGCAACTAGGGAGGAGGAAGTCGTAGAAAAGGAGAGAAAGGATGAAAAGCAAGAGACTAGGGCTGAGAAAAGGTCTTTGAATGTTGGGACTATGACAGGAAAAGCTGAAGAGTGGGTACACATGATCCAGAGAAGGAATGTGGATATTCTATGTATTGAAAGGTACCTTGTGTGGAAAGGTAGCAAGGCTAGAAGCTTAGGAGTAGGGTTAAAGTTGTTTTATGGTGTGGATGGAAATATAAATGGAGTAGGAGTGATGTTCAGTATTGTTAGTGGTTATGCTCAGGTGGTGCATTAGAAGAACAGGAAACGTTTTGAGTAAAGTAGATGAAGTTATGGAGAGTATCCCCAGAGAGGAGTTAACCCTTGTACTGTTTTCGGGTCAAAATAACCTAATTCTCCTTCCTTCCTTCCTTCCTTCCTTCCTTCCTTCCTTCCTTCCTTCCTTCCTTCCTTCCTTCCTTCCTTCCTTCCTTCCTTCCTTCCTTCCTTCCTTCCTTCCTTCCTTCCTTCCTTCCTTCCTTCCTTCCTTCCTTCCTTTCCTTCCTTCCTTCCCTCCTTCCTTCCTTCCTTCCTTCCTTCCTTCCTTCCTTCCTTCATTCCTTCCTTCCTTCTTTCTTTCGTTCCTTCCTTTCTTTCCTTCTTCTTTCTTTCTTTCTTTCTTTCTTTCTTTCTTTCTTTCTTTCTTTCTTTCTTTCTTTCTTTCTTTCTTTCTTTCTTTCTTTCTTTCTTTCTTTCTTTCTTTCTTTCTTTCTTTCTTTCTTTCTTTCTTTCTTTCTTTCTTTCTTCCTTCCATCCTTCTTTTCCCCCTTCCTCCCTTCTTTCTTTCCTTATTTTCATTATTCCTTCCTTCCTTCTTTCCTCTCTTCTTCTCTTCCTCCTTCCTTGACCCGAAGACAGCACAAGGGTTAAGACAGGCTCTGGTTGTCAGGAGGTGCCTCTTGATGAGTGGACAACTACATGTACAGGTAATGTGATCAGGGAGACAGATAAGAGAGTACTTGGTGTGTCACCTGGTATGAGAGAAGACAATGAGACTTGATGGTGGAATGAGGAAGTGCAGGAGTATGTAAAGAGAAAGTGGTTAGCGAAGAAGTAGGACACTGACGGAACACAAGAGAGTAGACAAGAGTACAAGGAATGCAGGATAAGGTGAAGGTGAAGGTGGCAAAACCCAAACAAAGGGCGTACAATGATTTGTATACTAGGTTTGATTTATGCAGGTTTATGAAGCATATAGATAGACATGGGAAATATGTGCAGCAGGCTAGGAGGATTAAGGATAGAGATAAATATGTATTGACAGGTGCCAGAAGTGTGATAAGAAGATGGAAAGAGGATTTGGAAAAGTTGATGAAAATGAAAGAAACCAGAGCAGAAGTGGCCATTGTGAACCAGGAGTTGGCAAAGATTAGTAAAGCTGAAGTAAGGAGGGCATTGGAGAGGATGAAGAATGTAATGGCCGTTGGTCCTGATGATATACTTGTGGAGGTATGGAAATGTCTAGGAGAGGTGGCAGTAGAGTTTTTGAACAGGTCATTCAACAAGATCTTCAAGAGTGAAAGGATGCCTGAGGAATGGAAGAGAAGTGTCCTGGTGCAGATTTCCCTGAACAAGGGAGATGTGCAGAATTATGGAATAAAATAAGAGGAATAAAAATGATGAGCCATACAATGAAGTTATAGGAAAGGGTCGTGGAAGCTAGGCTAAGGGCAGAAGTAAGCGTGTGTGGACAGTAGTATGGTGTCATGCCATAAAAGAGTACTACAGATGCAATATTTGTTTTTTAGATGTTGATGGAGAAGTACAGAGAAAGTTAGAGAGAGCTGCACTGTCTTTGTAAACCTTTGGAATGAATGTTACAGGGTACCAAGAAAGGAGCTGTGGTATTGTATGAGGAAGTGTGGAGTAGCGGAGTATGTCGGAGTGGTGCAGGACATGTATGGGAGCTGTAAGACAGTGGTGAGGTGTGCTGTGGGTGTGACATAGGAGTTCAAGGTGTTCTTGTTTGCTATGGTGATCGACAGGCTGACAGATGAAGTTAGTCAGGAGTCTTCATAGACTATGATGCTTGTAGATGACATTGTGATAACTAGTGAAAGCAGGGAGCATGTGGAGGAAAATCTAGAGGTGGGATGCATGCCCAGGAAAGGAGGGGAATGAAGGTTGGCTGCAGCAATACAGAATAAATGTGTGTGAATGAGAGGAACCTAAATGGAATTGTGAGGTGACAGAGACCAGAGATAAAGAAGGTGGATGATTTTAAGTACTTAGGGTCCACAGTTGTAAAAGAGGGCATGAAGTTAGTTGGTGTGAAAGAATATGATGTAGAGGATAGGGTCAGATAGAGGCAGATTATTTTCTATGGTGTCTCCGGATGGGAATAGCTGAAAGAAAAAAAAAAGGTTGTGAGGTGTATCAGTAATGGACGAGAGACTGACTAGAAAGAACTGGTGAACCTTTTTGTGGCATTGTGTGGGGACAATTATCTCATTTTAATGTGGACAAGACACAGGAGATGATTGTGGATTTTAAGAGAGCCAGGATTAAGTCAAATCGTTTTTCCATCATTGGGGAACTAGTGGAATCTGCCATTCTTTGTGCAGAGCTGGTCAAGGCAATAACATTTTTGGTTCAGTATATTGGTTTTATGGAGTTGTAAACCGTTAGTTGTGATACGTTTCTGTGGTAGCAAGCTCCATGTTATTTTCTTCAAAACTGCTGTTGAAAAAGATGTACATTTACAATCAAGGTGAGTATTTCCTGTCCCCGATGATGACAAAACAACCTTCCTGATAAGATAAGATAAAATAAGATATAAGATCAAACTTGATTGATAGCTCACAAGAAAAAATAGAGTGCAAAAAGAGTAGTCAGGAATTTTTAATTTAGGAATAAAAACTGCAAGCATAAAAATACAATTTTAAAAAAGATAAAAAAAATAGCAATGAAACTTATCACATATTTATATGGGAAGAAAAAAAAATTGTTTAAATCCAATGACTTTTTTTCCTCAATATTGCGATTGAGATTTAATATGCGATTATTTTTTCAAGGTCCTGTTCTCATGTATTTTTCAACTACACAAGCAGTAAAGTCTGTTTTATAATAAACAATGTCAGATTTATTTAAAGCACAGATTACAACAATAAAGAAAACAAATCTGTGGCTTTACCTCTAACACGTCTACACACATCTGTACACACGAGTGTTCTATTTCGTCCCTTAAGGACCGCCAGGCGGTGCTTAAGGGACTCATAGAGCCGTAGTTACAGTCGTAACTTTCGTTATGGGTCGTTCTGTCTGAACCCAATGGCTTGACACCAAACCGGGTTAAACTTTAGCCAAAATGAGGCGTAGTTTAATAGAAAAACACAAAAAAACTCCCACAGGGAACAAAAAAAACCTTCCTCACAGGGAACTCAGAACTTCTTCACAAGTAACTCAAAAATCACAGGGAGAAAAAAACCACCAGCAAACTAACAAACAAACCAACAAAGCTCACAGAGTTAACAAAACGAACCAGCAATGAACAACTCGCAGCCCCGCTCTTTAACCTCTCCTCCTGATGAGCTGGCGAGCTGCAGGTGTGGCTCACAGCGCGACTCATTGTCCTCCGGCGCGCGCCCGGCTCGTGCTCGTCGCCGCGTGCGCAGCTCCTCGCCACGCCGACTCCGCGCTCATATATTTCCTCCGCAGCCGCTCCCAGCGCGAGCTGCAGAGGAAATCCCCGCCCGGCCGAGCCCCAACACTGAGGCCATGGTAGATTTAGGTTACGCACTGTTGACTTTTTTTCCCTGCCGGCTCTGCTCTTCCCACTCTGCTCACTCGCACATTACGTGACCAGATCACGTGACCAGATCACGTGACTGGTCAAATCGCAGCCTTTGTGGTTAGAAAATCTCGTTTTATCACATTGCGATATTATCGCAAATGCAATTAATCGTTCAGCCCTAATGGCCACAGATGAAAATGCCTGTGTTTTGTACAGTGGAGCATTTAAAGTTATATTATTACGACTTCTATTTGCTGCCCTAAGTGTGCAATTTGTCCCATTTGCACACAATGTATAAAAAATTGTAGTTTACAGAAGGAAACATAAGCAAATAAATTCTAGCTCAGATGGTGTTAAAAGGGAGGTGGATGTGTCAGTCTAGAAAATACACTGAGCAAATACATCTGGCCTATAATCAAACTGCACAAAGTAAGACTTTCATATATAGACTTTGTGACGGATCACTGGAAAGAAAGGCCTTGTGTGTACATAATCATGAATGCATAGCTGTAACCTGAAATGGTGGATGGTGCAGTCTGTCAAACTGCACATTTTTCAGATAGACCAATTGAATAATCAACCATTTTTCTGATAACCATTACCAAAATATCATCAATTAAATGTATGATCGCTAGAAGTTAAATGGTGAAAATATCATTGGCTAAGCATCAAGGTTAGAATGAACATTTTAGCTGGTATTTGAATTTCAACATCTGCAAGCCACCCAACGGTCATAAAAAGCATTATCTTAATCGCTTTGTCATTAAAATCTTGGATTTCTATACACTATGGACATCATCTCCACCTGGACTTTAGGTCCCTCATTACCTCCATGGCAGCTGTTTCTTTGGTTGTTGACATTCCCTGCACAGTTTTCTTAACATGGATTTGGCACTTGGAAAACACATGTTCATTAATTAGATTTCAAATTCTACAGCTGGTTTTCTTGGGTAGTATAAATTTAATTAGATTTATATGCCCACCACTAGAAAAATAACCTTTGTTTGGTGGTGGGCGCCAATTTTCACACAGTAAAACTGACTTTACCTTAGTAGCTCTACTGTACCTTAGAGGAAATAAGGAATCGTACCTTTAAGAGACAACTCTTGATGTTGTATTTCTATAACCCTATCCTCACTCGGTACTGTGACCCTTTGACAATGACGATTGGAACATTATCAAAAATATATGTGCTGACATCTGTTCCTTCTGCAGGGTGACTGAGAAGTTTGAAAATCCAGAAAGAGCTCATACAAGAGTCTAGAGGGCTGCATTGGGATTGGGACCCGCCGGGTCCCCTGGGACCCAACGTAAATCTTTGCGGTAGCGGGCGGTTTGAACTTTGCTGCGGGCGGGAACGGGCGGCTAAAAAAAACACTGCGAGATCGGGATGTAGCCTAGTGACTAGATAGAAATCAATGACGTGGAAAAGAACCTCAAACAAAGACAAAGCAAAGCAAGTCAGATGTTTGGAGAAACTTCGTTTAGTGTCTGTGGCGCATCTTGGAAGAGAGACGCATGGGATTGGGACCGCAGTTGGTCAGCAACATTCTCTTCCTCCACAGCAATATAATGGCCAACTGATTCATTTCTGAAATTAATTTGTTTCATTTGTTAACTTTGTTTATTTTACGTTATTTATTAGTTATTATTTGAGACACTCACAGCCTGAAAAAAGTAAAACAAATTGATTTGAGTGAACTAAATAAAATTTAACTGAAATAATTTATTTTTAATTCTTACTTATTTTTATTTAGTCAATTAAAATTGAAAATTTCTATTCAGAAAAACTCAATAAACTGAATAAAAATGAATTAAATCAATTCGTTATTTTTAATTCCATCCAATATCTTTGTATTTAATCAGTTAAAATTGAAAATTTCTATTTAGAACAGCTTATTTTTTAAATGTTAGACTACTACTTAAATTAATATTTTTTAACCCATTGAAACATGTTCATTTTTTATTCTATCAAATGATTTTTTTCTATTCAACACAACCTAACTATTTTAATCTTAAAACAAAACAATGCTGTCCAATCTGGATAATGTTCTTATTATTCATTACAAATTAAATATTCAATAAAGAAATAAATGTCATGAAAATGTAAACTTACTTGTTCATACTGTAAAGAAAAAAAAACTGTGCAAAATTCAAATTTATTACTTGTTAACTGGGCTTACATTCACAATTCTCTAAGACAAGGCAATTTTCTGTGAACTGACAATGTGCCCAAGACTTTCCGCCATAAAACCAGGCTTATCAAAAACAACCAATCTTTTAACTGGCCTTACATTCAGGATTTAGTAGAGCAAGATAAGTATCTGTTGACAACTGACTATTTTCCAAAACTTTTATGCTGTATAACCAGACAAATCAGTAACCAGTGCTCACAGTATTTCAAGATCCTTTCTGACAAAATACAGATGATCCATGCAGCTGGTTTCACAACCAGCAACTCTCGCTACGTGTTCTACTTTACACAATTATAGAACTTTTACAAAACACATGAAGTTTCAAGAACGTTGTTCCTTATTAGCGATTTCTCTCATGGTGACAGCTTATTCCAGACTGAACTGAAGTTACTGAACTTTTGCACCTCAAACTCTAATGACATAATTTTGTCTCCTGACAAGGTGACTCTCAGTCTGGAAACAGTAGCTTTGTGTTCAGTCCCCACACTGTGCCACTCAGCCTACTTAAATCAAGCTCCATTAGCACTTTTTGGAAAAATTCAAAGGTGCGTTCAAGTACCTTGGGGTATTTCAAGTTGAGGGCATATATGAACCAAAACAGTAAGGGGCAGGCAGATGCAACAGAGGGCAAGTCCTTCAGCACTGTGACGCCATCCATAACGATACCAATGTCTGTAGGTGGAACATCAGGGTCCCCCTCTGGATGGATGACAAAGATCGCCATGGACTCCTGCTCCAGTTCTTTTTCAGCCTCAACTCCGTTCACGTCCTGTAAAGCAAATTTAGAAAAGCACGAGAGACCCAGTTCTAGCAGAACCATATTTTAGTGTTTAGTTTTAATATTTGACTGCTAAATTGAGCAGCATTTCCCTTTCCCAACAATTCCATTGTTTGTAATAGTTTTTATGTTAATGGGGTAACATGGTGCATACAGTTTGTATTAGGGATGCCCCGATACCATTTTCTTCACACCGAGTACGAGTATTTTAATTTGTGTACTCACCGATACAGAGTACCGATCCGATACTTCTATCACAAAAATAAATAGGCTAAAAATGAAATGAAAAATGCAATGAATTGGAAGACAGGTTTTATTTGGAAGAGAAATTCAATTTTAAACAAAACTCAGCCGGCGGGGCTTTCCTCCGCCGGCTCATCGCAGGTACATCAACTGCACATGTGCGGTGCTTCACCTGAAGCCATCCGTGTGAAACAACATAAACAATCAAATAGAATTTAAAAAACAGGCTAAATGAAATGATGTTGCACACTCTTGTACAGTAGGTGGCGGTATGCACCTTAAAGTTGGTTGCGATCCACCAATAAAACAGAGAAGAATAGGAAGAACATAAACAATCCCATTCTTACAGTCCGGTTAGCCCCATCGGTATCAGGGCATCCCTAGTTTGTACAGTTTCCGCAGTGTTAGCTATGGCTATCTCTGGCAGTACAGGTATAATCGGGGGGGGGGGGGGGTGCAGCATATCTGTCAGCCATGTTGTCATGTTACGAAGGAAAGTAATGGTGGTGGAAAGTAACTAAGTACATTGCACGGTGGGTCCTGGTGCAGTAGGTTGAGTCAGGAAAGAAGGAGTGTATAATATGATGAAAATTAAGTTAGCAGTAGAGTTATGTAGTGTTGTGTAAGCGGTTTAGTGTAACCCCTGTCCCCGGCAGTATATAAGTCCAGTCCTACCAACTGAGAGAGACCTGAGCGGACTACTGTAGGTGACTCATATTATGGAGGGGTATTTTTGGTCAAAGTCCAAATGAAAATTAAAATAAATCAGGCCAAAATTAGATATTAAAAGGAAAAAGCAAATTGAAAAACCGAACGATAATGTGAAAATATAAAACGACAATGAAACAAGTAAAATTATATATCGACTTTCTTTCTGCAATAACTGCACTTATTGCTGTTAACTCATGTTAATGTTACCGCTCGATGCAGATAGAGACGCTGTTACTGTTTTGAAAACACCAGCTAAATACGTGTCATTGGATGCGACACAGTCCCTATTTGGCCTAAAGATATTGTAAATTCAAGATACGGGGACTGTTTTCTTCATCCCGCTCCCGCTGAATTTCTGACCATTACTGCCCACACCCGCAACGTGTGTGTTACACTCCCGCCCGCTCCCGCAGTGTTTATATCCACTCCAGCCCGCATCCGCAAAACTCTGAGAATTTATGCCCGCACAATATTAGAGATGCATTGATTTTGTGTCTTCTCCCGTCCCGCAAGAGAAATGTCGTCCTAGACAAATCTATCTGACTTAATGTTAACATTATGGAGCTGGTGGATAATTGACAGTTCATAGGACGCCTGACTAAAAGTCAGATGCAAATCCATCATTGTCATCATCGCACAAGCCATTTCGCCTTTCGTGCACGCATCAATTATGTGATTGAGGTTATAGCAACGAGAGTAGCTTGTGAGTAGCTCAAATAAAACTAATAAATAACATAAAAATAAACAAAGTTAACGAATGAAACAAATTAAATTAACAAATAAATCGGTTGGCCATTATATTGCTGTGGAGGAAGAGAATGTTGCTGACCGACTGCGGTCCCAATCCTGCGTCCTTCTTCCAAGACGCAGACACTAAACGAAGTTTCTCCAAACATCTGACTTGCCCTGCTTTGTCTTTGTTTTATAAAGAAGTTGTTTGAGGTTCTTTTTCACGTCATTGATTTCCACCTTGTCACTAGGCTACATCCCGATTCCGCAGGGTTTTTTTTAACTGCCCGTTCTCGCCCGCAGCAAAGTTCAAACCGCCCAATCCCAGTCCCAATGCAGCCCTCTAGTGTGGACATTGCAACCTTTCCTGTTTGCATCTCCATCTTGATATTTAGCAAGGGATATGGTAACCAAAGAACAAAATTCGGGGTAAAAACGACAAAACAAACAAAAAAAAACAATGTTATATAAAAGCTACAATACAATGTTTGGTATAAAACCAGATTTAAAAAAAATTCAAACCAGAAAAGCCAGATAAAATGAAGTGTTTTAAGCATGTTGACACCGGACAGACCAAAATATCCTGTAACCAGTCATTATTTGTTCTTTACTTCTTTCTTTCTGTCATTTCCTTTGGTGGGAGTGCATTGTCTGCCTTTGTGTCCCTACTCCTGACATCACTAACAGGAAGATTGTAGAGGCAGAATTCTCAAATATGGGCAGTAATAGTTGCAGACAGTAGCAAGCTTTCAGAGATGAATGAAAAAAGAGATGGATATTAAATGGAATTCAAAACTAACATTCAACAAAGGAGGTGACCTCAAGTATCACATCCCCCTCTTACGCTGCTGCTTTTAATCTCCTCCCCAGGCGGCTTTACAATCACTTGCACTTTGAATCAAACGACCAAAACAGCTTGCATGTTGGCTAAATTGCTAAATCACATCCAACAGAGAACAGCCCAGAAAATGGGAACTTCCTCAAACTCTTCACCAATAAGTTATCAGGAGGAGACCTTTGGGATGAGAGGGGAAATGTATTCAAGAATCAGAAGTCTATTTGCCTTCTATTTAGCCACTTAGGCTCATCAATGCCAACCAGAGGCAGAGCTGATTAATACCTGTGACTCTCACAGAGTCATTTGCAGGGCTGAATGCCAATTAAACACTTTACAATTGTCCTCCAAAAGCCAGTTGTTAGTGAAGTTTTGACCACTGCATGAAAGAGTTTTGTAAAAGTAAACTAGAAAAAAAGGACACTAAGAACTTCTTTTTCTAAATGCAAAGATGAATAGTTACACTTTATTGAGGCCAAACTGGCAAATTATAGTGTTAAAGCAGGAAGTTAAATTCATTTGAAACTTTATCAAATTGATGTTTGCAGTAAGAGAAAGATTTAAAGTACCTTTTCACCGACCAGTTCTAAAGATAAATGTGTCCATTCTTAATGAATACAGGATTTGAGTAGTTCAGCAGTATGTAAATGTCACTGCGTGATTCTATTCTATGTAGCTGCACCATTTATATATGACAACCAAGAAAATTCACGTCAACCATTGAAACCGGTTGGAAGGATCTCTAGTGGGACAAATTGGTACTTCAGTATGTGGGGGACTGTTCCCACTCATTTACACAGTATGTCAGTGATTTTATGTGCCCCCCACCTCATCAAAAGTGGTATTTCCACAGGAAGTGGTTTAAGATGCACCACACATTTCACTTGGAGCTATTGTAAGTTGTGCAAAATGAGGTCTGACCATGTACTGAAATTAGCACAGACCACCTGCGTAAAGCTGTTTTCTAGATGATATCTCCATATTTCCAATATACAGTACTTGCATACTGATTGCATAATGACGCCTTCTCATATAAGAAAGTCGCATATGCCATGGGCACTGATGCACCCCTGTAACATCACAGGTGCTGGCTTTTACACTGTTTGCATACAGCAGGTTGGGTAGTTTTTTTCATCTTCAGCACTTGTAGCTTAACATCTGTTTTTATCTTGAGGCAAGTTGAAACGTGGACTCATCTAACCACAGAACACATATTCTGCTTGGGCCCAGATAACTTTTTTATTTTTTGGTTTCCTTTTTGAATTAAACAGTTTAAGGTTAGAATACAGGTTGCAGTGAGGACTCAGGGTGACAATAGTTGTCTAGGTATTCTCAACTGCATGTGGTTATACTGATCATTATGACGTTTCTCTTGCTGTGCCACCTGAGGCCCCAAAGCTCACAGGCATTCAGTCGTGGTTCTTTGGCCTTTATATGCAGAGATTTTTTAGGGAATCTGAATGTTTTTAGATAAGACACTGAAACTATACAAACAGTGTCAAAGCTGTAATAAATACTGACACATTTTCCTGCTGTACTCAGAGCCGGATTAAATAAATGGACTACACTAGGCAGACTGTGATTTTTGGGCCCCCCTCCATCGATGTTATTTATGAATTGAAATCTTAAACTTACCAAAGTTACTAATAAAAGTGAATTCACATTTTACATAGCATAGTCATAGTCAAGTTGGTTCTTTGTATTCCAAAATAAGTCATGTGTTGTATATTAAACAGTCTATCAGACTATTTTCTTATTTTTATTATTTATACGTTATTACAACGCTCTATTAAATGCTATTAAATTATCCTTATCTTATCGATTGCGAGTATCATTGTTAAGTTATTAGAGGCCCCTTGGGGCGCGAGGACCCGTGCGGTCCCACGGTTCGCACACCCCTTGCGGCGGCCCTGTGCATATGTATGCGTATATATATGTATGTATACTAAATATAGTAATAATGCATATATATTTATGCCTTAGGTTTTTACCGGCATGGTATCAACCATTAATATGTGTGCAGAAAAAAAAAAAAAAAAAAAAAATTTTTGTCCCTCTGTCTGGGCCCCTCCCCTGTCAATCGGGCCCTAGGCACATGCCTAGTTTGCCTTTGCGTTAATCCGGCTCTGGCTGTACTCTTATATTCAATTAAAAGCACCTGAAAGCAGTTTGTCATGTAAAAGACATAAAAATAAGCAAGCTGGTATAATATTTTACTATTAAATGTAAATGATCAAATTCATTTTTTTTAACACTAACCAAAGCAATAGTAATAGGTGATCAATGTATGACTGCCTTGAAATGTGAAAAATATCCTGTTTCTTTTTTGATAGGAAAAATTTCACAACTGAATTCTGCTCAGCACATCAAAGTGCCCTTAACGATTTCTGACTACAAGTGGATTTGCTTAAGGAAATAACTGTTGAACGTAATGAGAATCCATATGCCAGAGTAATGAAACAAGAAGTCATTATCCAGCAGCATCATATCACAGTGGATTTCACTCTGAACAGCTTTACGCTTATTAAGTATTCATAGGTCAGAGGTACTTGTGGTAAAAAAGAAAAAGGGGTCGTTTAGAGAACAAATACATTGGAGTGACACCGAACATATTTCTGCAGGCATGGAAAATGAGATTTCATGAAACTAAAAAGGCATTGGACACAAACCACACAGCCAGTGTTTTGTTTGCAATGCCTCATCGTTGTTGTATGGTAGTCTTGAGTAGGAGTAGGGACAGAGCATCCCCTTGGTATAAACTGCACTTGATGGTAATTTGTATCACTAAAAGATCCAATCATTCTTGAGGTTTAAAACAGTTGAGAGGAGCAACAAACAGCCTCTGGCCAGATGACATAAGGTTTAAACATAACAGAATATCCTTCTAACAGATATGATTTCTTTTAAAGTTTGACCATGCAGAGCTTTGAAATTTAGAATAGATGATCAAATTGTAGAATCCATTCAAGCACAGTGATTTATTCTGAATGCCATTCTGTTATGACCAATCTATCTCACTCACTTGACTCACTTTTTAACTGTATTTTAGATATTAAGGCCTGGATGTCGCAGAATTTTTTACAGCTAAACCAGGAAAAAACTGAAGTACTGATCGTCGGTTCAAAAGCCCAGAGAGAGAAACTGGCCTCTAAACTAAATACATATGGAGTAAACCCGAGCAAAGAGGCAAGAAACCTAGGAGTCATATTTGACTCAGATTTTAATTTCAAATCACACGTACGCTGTGTCACAAAAACAGCATTTTATCATTTAAAAAATATTTCTAAGGTGAGGCCGTTTCTCTCTCTGGGCAACACGGAGAGACTAATGCACGCCTTTATAACTAGCAGGATAGACTACTGTAATGCTCTTCTTACTGGTCTGCCCAAGAATACCATCAACAAGCTGCAACTGGTTCAAAACGCTGCAGCACGACTTCTGACTCAGACCAGAAGGAGAGCACACATTAGGCCCATTTTAAAAACCTTACACTGGCTACCTGTTAGTTTTCGTGTTGATTTTAAAGTTCTTTTATTAGTTTATAAAGCGCTACATGGGCTTGCGCCAGAGTATATTTCAGAAATGTTTTTATTCTATGAACCAGGAAGGCCCCTCAGATCCTCTGGCTCTTCTTTTCTAGCTGTTCCACAGAGTAGAACTAAAAGATTTGGTGATGCTGCTTTTAACCACTATGCTCCAAAACTGTGGAACAGCCTGCCGGAGGATCTGAGAGGAGCTGGAAATGTGGACATTTTTAAACGTAGATTAAAAACTCACCTCTTTGGTCTGGCTTTTATGTAGCATCACATTTTATAGTTTTAGTTTTATTCCGTTTAAAATTTTTTAAAGGTATCTGTTTTATTTATTTATCTATCTCTTATAATGTTTTTACTATTTTTATTGTTGTGGACTAATTTTTTTTTTTTAGCCTTAATCCTTGAACCTTTATCTCTTTATAAATTTTATATATTTTATATTGTATGTCAGGGTGCATTGGTCTCCCAGTTTTTATCTTTTTGGTCTCCCAGTTTTTATTTGTTTATTATGCTTATTTTTCAATCAAAATGTCAAAGCACCTTGTATTTCATGTACTTGGACGAAAGGTGCTATATAAATAAAATTTGATTGATTGATTGATTGATATCACCTGGGGGGGTGGATGTGTTAAGTCTTGGCACACAGCTTGATGTAGAGGAGGTGGCTGATGGTAACCCCACTTTAAAAACCAGTATCTGTTGCCTGAGTCATATAACTGGTGTGTGTGGGCCACCCAGCCATGTTCTGACTGAGATGTGATGGAAACAGCTGTGGAAACAGAACATCTTCTCATTATATTCTGCACTTGATGGTAACCTGTGTGGCTGATTTTTAATAGGCCTATGGATTTGAATGTCAGAGTCCAATAAGGCTTTTGATTAAGTTAATGTCCTTTTGATGCTGTGCAGTTCAGACTTGTGTGCGGCATCTTTCCAGTTGATAAAGGTGTGGATAAGCGTGTCTATCTGATGTACTAATCTCGAGCTGCAGTTCTGCCAATCAGTAGCTGGTGCTTGGCTCATTTGGTGTTGCTCTTCCCTCGTGGGTTTAACTCATGTGTGGAGCCATATGTCTGTTTATCTTAGCCGCTATGATGCCTGACAGGAGCTTCCATGTTGTGAAGAGGATCTGTTAAGATCTGGACACTTCAGTCACTCTGTCTTGGATATCTGCCATTGTAATAATTACTGGTTATTTTTCTTCTTCTGAAGTGTGCCTTCTTGGCCAGTAATATTTACAGTAAAGTTCCAAAACAGGAATAGTTCAGATATTTCTTCATCAGATTGACTGCTGTTAAAAAAAATGTTTTTCTTGAAAAAAAAAACAAAAAAACAAACCTAAACCATCTTGCACATTTTATTTTCTCTGTTGTCCTAAAGATAAAGTTATATTGAACAAATGTTGGTGCCTGTGACGTCATATATCCTGATACAGGTGTATCTCTGCTCTGTAACCTCTATCATCATATTTTGCTCTAGTTTAGGATTTTATACATTGAGTAAGCAATAAGAAAGGGAAAGAACAAAACATGCATTCAAGAAATAGTGTAGAAGTAACCATTCCTGTTTTTACTTTGAACTACGTCTTTAACTCATCTCGAAATATTGGAAGATTTTGTGCCCATGGCATGACGTAAAAGAATGCTCAACGACTTTTTGTCTTATTGTCTTTTCAATACAATAAGACAATGTGTTTGCACATAGTTACATGAGAAGATAAGAAAAATATTTGTTCTATTCTGTAGTCTTGGGGAAAATAAAGGCTGAGCAGGACTGCCTGGAACCACATTCATGGTGTCTGTCAGGAAAATGTTGCAGAAGATTGCATAACCCTTAGCAGGCAGATTTGAATAAGATTAATGCATAAAGGCCTTGAAACATGACCAATTTTGTCTGAGTTTGTTATTCCGAAACGAATAAAAGTAGCACTTTTGTCAAGAAATCAACATGTAGCTTTCCCCCCCCCCCTTTTATTTATAGAGGCGCAAACGGTATGTGATTATTAAACAGTTAAGCTGTGACTTTTGTGTCACATTAAGTAATTTACGTCATTTTCAGTTTTCTATATTAGAGCGACAATAAGTTTTAATAAGTACCACATTATCTCAGCAAGAAGGATTTTTATACAATTTTTTTTTTACATTATTGATGCATTAAACACATGGAACGCAAGCTATCACATTTTTAATTATTGAATTATTCAAATTTGGTGTGTGGAAGCATGCAGCATACATTATGTATATTAGACATTTCCTTTTGAATGGAACTGATATGGGAAAGTGAAAGCCTACAGTGATACCCTCATTTTGATAGATTTATTTAGAGGAAAGAAAATTGTATTCCTCACACCTTGTACATCTGTGCTAGCAGTGACAAGATGATTTCCTTTGGGGGAGTTTTGCCTCTCTTTCAATACTAGGAGGATTGAATGATGTGAGGGTTTAAAAAGTAGACTCCATTTCCATCCCTAAATTTTGAAGTCAAATGGGAGAAGAGACAAACAGAAAACGATTTGCAAATTGCAAGAGTGAGAAGTCATTTTGAAGAGGTTAATGCAGTTTAGAATTGGAAGAGTGGTATTAAAATTAATGCCATTATCCCTATTAAAAAAACCTCAGGTAAAGAAGTTACTGGAGGGCTCAGCGGCCATGGGTGCTGAGGACACTCAGTGCATGTAAATGTACTAACAGAAAGTCGAATTGTTGACTTAATCCGACCGATATCAAAATTTTAAAAACCATGTATACACCTTTGCCGGGCTGTAGTTGAACCGAACTGAAGCTCTTGAGATCGAGCTATTAGTGCCAGATAACGTGGTCCTAATTCGAGTTATTCCGGCATGTATACGCAACCCACGCTTAGCCGAGCTAGTGACTGCCCCTGAACTCCTCCTTACGGAAGTGACGACACCGCTAAAGCCAGAATATCAACACTTTAAGAGAAGAAGAAGACCAACAACAGATAACTAACCGGAAGAACACCAACGCAGAAGTGCGTGTGACGCCATTTAGCATCACGGAGTCAAACGCACTTCACTCAATAATCAATTGTCTTCTTGTGCATGTATACTTGTATTTCTGGGAAACTCCAGTTTAATCCTTAGCTAGATTGGCAGTAGTTGGCAATAGCTTAGAAAAGAGTTGCATCATCGTATTCATTCAAAAGAATAGGCTACATGTCTGGCCTCGCCATGTTTTTCAGCCATGGAGCTAAATGTTCAAAATCTTAAACATACGAGCAACCTTGAAAAGTTTCTGTATATCTATTACCGGTGTCAAGCTATGGAACAACCTAAGTGAGGAACTCAAACAAAGTCCAAATATCCAACAGTTCAAGAAAATGTACAAAAATGTTGAGGGTACATAGGATAAAGTTCATGAATGATTATTGTTTATTATCATTCATTTGATATGGCATAGTGATGAGAGGCAGAGAAGCCTGTGTATGTATGTGTGTATGTATATGTGTGCATGTATGTGTAGGTATGTGTGTTTGTATATATATATATATATATATATATATATATATATATATATATATTTTTTTTTTTTTTTTTTATTTTAGACAAAGGGGTGAGAGCTAATAAGCTATGCTTCTTCTCACTCCTTTTCGAATATGTCATTTATTTTCGGTTTTTCTGTGCTTTATTATTTTGCTTCCTGGTAATTGGCATATTCGGAATAAACAGTACAAACAGACAAATGTAAAATAACTTTTTCGTAATTCATATGAGGGAATTATGACCCCTGGTGGTAAGGTGAGTAAACAGTAAGTGCTGCTACTGTCAAGTGAACTTTGTGAAGCTGCTGAAAGTAAATTATAGTTTAAATATATTTTTTTTAAATCAACCAAGTGAATGTCAGTACTTTTAAAAAAAGGGCTGTGTTAAACAAATACATCTGCTGTGTTGAAAAAAGGTCCACTTAAAATCCTGCGTTGATGAGTTGGGGATGACCGGCAAGCTTTGTAATACTAATTTTGTTCACTAGAAGTTGGATAATTACTGTATTTAACTTGCTGATTCTTTTCGTCTGACAAGAATATTTTTTTATATACCTGACATGTTACTGCGATTACTTCCGCCTTCATCAGAGTCACAAGATGGTGTGCGTGTCCCGCCAATTCATCAGCTGAATTTAAAAGAAAGCGTGACTCACCTGTCAGATTTTAGAGGTGAGTCCCACCCTCTGCTGTCCGTTCATCCCCTCCAGAATGCTGCTCCAGGTGGGAGAGAGCACGTAGGCTCCCTCATCCCTGCTGATGGTCCTCTGGGCCCGCTTCCTGATTTCTATGGCCTCCCTGAAAAAGTTACTTGAAAAAGTAATTCAATTTATTGAATTAAAAATGTATTGAATGAAAAATGTTATTTGCTTTTTGTTTGTCTGTTCTTCCCCCCCAAGTTCTATGCTTAACTAGGGCTGCAACGATTGTCGACGTTGTCGACAAAAATCAATAATGAAAATTGTCGACAATGAATTCCATTGTCTCGCCTGAATACGAGCTGGGATAGGCTCCAGCAGACCCCCGTGACCAGAGGTGGGTAGTAACGAGTTACATTTACTCTGTTACATTTACTTGAGTAAGTTTTGGGAAATTTTGTACTTTTAGGAGTAGTTTTGAATCACTGTACTTTGTACTTTTACTTGAGTAGATTTGTGAAGAAGAAACTGTTACTCTTACTCCGCTACATTAGGTTACGTTGAGTTCGTTACTTTTCTTTTATCCCTTTTATCCGCGTATGCGTCAATCTCATGACATCACTGGGTGATTCTTTGGGAAAAATTTTTGTTTTTGCATCTTTTGTCACATATACACAGACTCAAACACACACAGAGTTTCTATAAGTTCATGGGCTTGTTCTAGTTCTGGTTAAAAAAGAAAAGTACAAAGGCTTAAAAGGTTGTGGTACTTGTGCTTAATTTATTTTTTTATTCTGCTATTTTATTTATTGTATTATTTATTAAAGTACTTGTACTTTTACTTTAAGATTATTTTAATTTAAGCTATTTATTTTAATTAATTTTAATTAATTTTATTATTTTATTGATTTGATTTGCCTGAAGATGATTATTTTGTACTTTTGTCTGTTTGAATGGGTCTGTTAAAAAAATAAACCAGCCGTTACTCAGTACTTGAGTAGTTTTTTCACCAAGTACTTTTTTACTTTTACTCAAGTAATTATTTGGATGACTACTTTTTACTTCTACTTGAGTCATATTATTCTGAAGTAACAGTACTTTTACTTGAGTACAATTAGTGCTGGGCGGTATACCGGTTCATACCGAATACCGGTGTTTATTTTTCTTATGATATGAATTTTTCATATACCGTAATACCGGTGAGTAGCGCACACACAACGTTGGGAACGCCGCGCGGCGGAACGCAGCGCCGCTGGACACTTGTTTGTGAGGGGACTGTTTAGCCAGTGAGCAGTGAGCAGAGCCGGCAGGGAAAAGTCAACAGTGCCGCGTGTCTGCGTGTAACCTAAATCTACCATGGCCTCAGCGTTAGGGCTCGGCCAAGTGAGGCTTTATAAATATATGGGCTTTATACATTTATTAAATATATGAGCGCGGAGTCGGCGAGGAGCTGCGCACGGCGCCGAGCACGAGCCGGGCTCACAGTGAGTCGCGCTGTGAAGCCTGATTTATGGTTCCGCGTTAAATCGACGCGGAGCTTTCGCCGCTGGGATTTTTGAGTTATTTATGAAGAAGTTCTGAGTTCCCTCTGACCAGTACTCGAGTTGAGGGGGGATGAGGGGTGATGTGATGGCACCCCCCCCCCCCCTGAAATAAAAACGGTCCAAATCATCCCCCCCTGAAATAAAAACGGTCCAAATCATCCCCCCTGAAATAAAAACGGTCCAAATCACCCCCCCCTGAAATAAAAACGGTCCAAATCATCCCCCCTGAAATAAAAACGGTCCAAATCATCCCCCTGTAAAACTGCCATCCCTCCTTTCCATCCCTTATGTCATTTCATCAATGAATGTGGTTTTACTGCTATTTCAACATTTAGAGGCATCACCAGAAAAATAAGACCAGAAAAATAACTTATTTGACCATTTTCACCTTGAAATTTCACTTGAAATAAGTACTCCTTATTACAAGCAAATCTTGTTCCACTGGCAGATTTTTCTACTTATTTCAAGTGAAAATCTACTTGAAAACAGACTGATTTATTGCTTGTGTAGTTGAAAAAATACATGAGAACAGGACCTTGAAAAAAAATAATCGCATTGTAAACGGCATCATTTTGTGAGGCCATGCAAATCTGTATTTATACTACTGTGGACATTAATGTTTTTCTACAATATTTCGTCCTCATTACAGTAAAATAGGCCATTCTAAGTCAATTTACTGCAGCAATTCCTTTCCAAATCATTAGAAAATGTGGTTAACACCCAGTTGTGCATGAAAAAAAAAATACCGTGATATACCGTGAAACCGATATAATTTTGAAAAATACCGTGATATAAATTTTTGGTTATACCGCCCAGCACTAAGTACAATCTTTGGCTACTCTACCCACCTCTGCCCGTGACCCTGCAAAGGATAAAGCGGGTATAGATAATGGATGGATGGATGGATGGAATTCCATTGTCGACAATAGTCGCCAGACGTGTTTTTCCAATGGAGTGAGGCATCACATCTCAATACAATCTCTGCCGAGAGTCGCGCATGCACAATAGCGTCTCAACGCAGCTGCGGGTAATAAAACTTCAAAAGTTTGGGAGCATTTTAGCCTGGATACTGCGAATGAAAAGATGACTTGCAAGGTTTGCAAAGCTGACCTTGCTTTTCACGGGAGCATGTCAGTAATGCATTTGAAGAGAAAGCAAGTCGGAGTGTTGAACGAAACAGATTCGCCTTGGTAAGATATTAAGCCTATTTTCATTTGTTAATTTAATTCGTTTCATTCGTTAACTTTGTTTATTTCATGTTATTTATTAGTATTATTTGAGCCACTCACAGCTACTCTCGTTGCTATAACCTCAATCATAATTTGATGCAGCGCGAAAGGCGAAAAAGCTTGTGTGATGATGACGATGGATTTACATATAACTTTCAGTCAGGTGCCTATGAACTGTCAATTATCCATCAAGCTCCACAATGATCATGTTAACATTAAATCAGATAGATTTGTCTGGACATTTCTCTTGCGGGACGGGAGAAGACACTAAATCAATGCATCTCTATTATTGTGCGCCGTGCGGGCATGAATTCTCAGAGTTTTGCGGATGCGGGCGGGAGCAGGATGAAGAAAACAGTCCCGCTATAGCAGGGCTCTAGTGCCATCTTTCTTGTGTTATCATTTGACACATAATTAAAGGTGACCTATTATGGCATCTAATACCCATTTTAAACAGGCCTTGAATGTCTTAAAAACAAGCTTTTGATTGTTTTTGCTAAATAAATTAGAAATTGAGCCTCTGAGCCATGTCTTTATCTTCCCATTCTCTAACCTCATTATCTATGCAGAATTCTGAGTGGTCGGGGCCCTGATAATGAGGCTCTGTGCTGATTGGCTGCCTGATTGAAGCAATACACTGCCAAGAAAAAATGGCGGAAGCTCCGGCCGGCGGAGTTATTGTTGTTCCGGCCAGAGTTAGTTGTGGGCGTGGTTTGACGCATCGGAGGCCAACCGATGCAATTTGCATTTTGGTTACGTAAAGACAGGAGCAGAATCTGAACGGCTCGTAGATCCACATCACACTGGACGGCTCATCCGGGCGGCTGTACAGACACTGCAGAATTTGGTTGCTTTCCTCCTTTACTCTGAGTTGGCAGGCTGAGGGGAGACCACTTTATATATGTTAAAGCAAGAGAAAACTTGTTTTTCATAATAGGTTACCTTTTAAAGCAACCTCATACTAAATAAAATAAAAATGACTAATTATCCGATCAGTTGACTAATCGTTTCAATAGTCGGTGACTAGTCGACTATTAAAATAGTCGTTAGTTGCAGCCCTATGCTTAACCCATTTTTGTATTTAATTGTGACTCTGATGAAGGCGAAAGTAATCGCCGAAACATGTCAGGTATTTAAAAAAACTAAATATTTTTGTCTGATGAAAAGAATCAGCAAGTTAAATTGTAAAGCCATGGACAAAATGAACCTTATTAAATAGTTACTGTATTTCTTCATTTATTGTTATGAACAGATGCCTGATGGGATGATAGTGGTGTTTACTGTCATGGTGTGCCTTTAACATGACAGCTCTTCGATCCATCCATTATCCCACTTATTCCGATTCAGGATATGAGAGGTATTATGGTGAATAAATACATAGTCCTTCAAATGTATTAAGGCAAGGCAAGTTTATTTTTATAGCACAATTCAACACAAGGTAATTCAAAGTGCTTTACATCAACATTAAAAGCGGCAAGACACAATTAAACAGTAAATAACAAATAAAATGAAATGAAATGATAAGAAAAGAGGTAAAATAATAAAAGGCACAAGTTGTTAAAAAGTAAGGGCAGTAGAGTACAGCAGGTAAGTATTTAATTTAAGAGTAAGCTTCAGTAAACATTAATGTTTTTAGGCCTGATTTAAAGGAGCTGATAGTTTGAGCAGACCTCAGGTCTACAGGAAGTTTGTTCCACCAGTGAGGAGCAGAATAACTGAACTGAATTAAAACGGCCCCTGACTTTAACAGAAAAGAGAAAGTTGATATTAAAAGCTCTCACTGTTTTAACAGTTTTTAACTTGTATCGCAGTCATCACTTGAGTGATATATAACAAATTACAAATAAAAGTCACATGTGTTTATATTAATTATAAAAAAAGCTTATAGATTAGATCATATATTAAAATGCATATATATGCTTTAGGTTTTACCAAACTTGGTATTAACCATTAATATATATGCAGACAAAAATCTAATTACAAATAAAAGAGTTCTAAAGAGAAAGAAGAGCGTATGTCTTATTACAGAGATGATTAGAAGACACAGGAATGGGTACTCATTATGGATATTTTAGATTTTCATTATTAGGACAAAGCGACTTTCACTAAATGGGGACTCGCAAAGATAAGAAAAAAAAAACAAACAACACAAGCCACTTTTACCAATCTTGTGTTTTTGTATTGAATCTTTTGTTCATTTGTAAATGTGCATAACTTTCTTTTGCATGTCTGTATAAATTGTGTGTTTACCGTCACACTTACTTTATACAGCGTAACATAAGAGCTATACCTGCAAACAACGATTTTAACCCTTACTTTCTTAAAAGCAACCAACCAACAAACAAGAAAATTAAATAATGGATAGAAAAATGGGGCAAATATAGGAAGCTAGTCAAGGCTAATACTGGGAAGGGTAATTTTTCAAATCAAAAACACTGCAAAGCCTCAGTTTGTTTTGTGTGTTTTTGGGATGATTTTTATTAAATTCAGCTCTTTTTGAGGATTGCTTCTTGGCACAACATGGCTGTTTTTATAATGCATCCACTTCTGTACATACTAACGTTCATTTAGTAACAGTGAGGTTATCCACAAGCTGTGATATATCCCTGACTTGATTTGAGTGATCTGTGAGAGATCATTATCAAATTGAAGAAATAGTAAAATCAATGCCGAGGTTGATGGAGAGCTGCTTTATATAGAATCATTAGTTCCTGTAATTGACCTAATGAGCAATTTATTTTAATCACCTTACATGTTTCTGCTCGGTAAGTGCCGAATAAATGGAAGTTGTATGACTGCTGTCTAAATGGCCATTTACAAGAGTAAAAATCAAAGGACAAGCAGCACTGATCATTTTTGGAAGCAAAAGCCGTTGCAGCAGTATAAAGATATTAAAGAGACAATACCAGTGTGAGGCATGGAAGAACAAGGGAGCAAAATAAACCACAAAGTTCTCCATTTGTTTTCATTCCCTTTTAGTGATTGTTTTAAACTGCTTACAATCATCAATTCTTTATCTGTTTCCGGTTCGACACATACGATGAGAGTGTGAAAGCAATCATTTGAACATTTTAAATTCACTATGCCATTTCAAAGCAGCATGAAGGAGATTTTATATATTAAAAATTCCATTTGAATTTTAATTTGAGGGAATATTTTACATCTAGGAAAATATTGCCAGTTCTTGTGGTTTCCCCTCTCTACTCTGGGGGAGAAATGAAAACAAACAAAAAAGCCAAAGTTACTATGACTTCCATCCCAGTTATGTCGTAGAACAACTACTGATTACTTCACACCGCTTTGCATTGTGTCACAACAATGATTAAAATAGCTTGCAGAGCTAAAATAGACATGATTGAAAAGGCTATCTACACCCTGCTCGTATGCACGTGTTAGAAGCATCAACAGCATTGACATCAGACAGACATTGTCAAACTAAATCGGGGGTCTGTTTTTATAGTAGTAGTGATGCTGCTGTCAGAAGCTGAGAATTGTTTAGCTTTTCAGCTGCCAAAGGCTTCAACCAAGCATGAGTAACAGTGTAATAATCGCACATGGGGTCAGGACTATCAAAGCAGTTCCTTGTGGTGTAACTAGTGAGATGAAATTTGATCAGAACCAGTTTGCCTCTGAGCTGACTGCATGGATGAATGATCACCACATTCAGCCTGACCAGTCTAAGACTGAGGTCCTGTGTATCACTGCCTATCATTCGTTCAGCCTCTATCGACTTAAATATCGCCTCTAGTACTGTCCCTCCCTAAAAGGTTACAAAGAACTTGGGTGTCATGTTAGATGACCGGCTATCTTTAAAGGAGCTGTATGTAAGAGCAATAATAAAACGAATCATAAAATGACCCCGATATGTCAACAGACATTTAAAAATCATGTTAATTTCAAATACTTATGTCACTGACAACAGCACTCAAGCCAGGATATTCCCGTTTAAAAAGAGGAGTTGCAGCCCTCAACTGATGTTTATGTTGTCATTTTTTGTTTTGGCCTGAAGCTCCACCCTCCACCTATCTCCCAATCACCAAGTCAGTATTGTTTCTGAAGCTCCACCCTCCACCTATCTCCCAATCACCAAGTCAGTATTGTTTCTGAAGCTCCACCCTCCACCTATCTCCCAATCACCAAGTCAGTATTGTTTCGGCATCCGGGTTGCCAGCTCGGCTCTAATTATCTCAGCCATGGCAGCCTACGTTCCTGCTGCATTCTGCAGCCTACCTGGCAACCTCTGGTCGGGGGGAGGAGGGGGAGGGTACACGCCGCTCAACAATATTTTGAAAGTGACTGCAGTACAAGTTTTGGCCATTTCTTACAGACTGCTCCTTTAACTGACCATTTTGCCTCGGTGTTCTGGTCAATCAGCACGCTTTGCTCTTTAAAACATGCAAAAAATAAGGCTGTATATGACTCAATATGCAATTCAGCTCCTGTTACAGTCCATGGTTATATTCTGCCTTGATTATTGCAATACACTCTAGCCGACCTTCCAGCTTGTGTGATCAAACCACTGCAAAAGGTCCAGATTGTGGGGGTCGATCTGGTCCTAAATCAACTCAGACAGGCACATCTCCCACCTCTTCACTGGCTTCACTGGACACCTGTGGCTGCCCCAGTACACAAGTCTCTGTCACTTGTCTACAAGGAGATCTCAGGGTCCGCGGCTGCCTGTATGAACTCCATTGTAAAGCCTTACACTCCTCCATGAGTACTGAGCTCTTCATAAGAAGCCTGACTGGCATCTGTATGGGCTAAAAAATCATGATAATTTCTGGCATTTATCCCGATAACAATAAAAATGACAATAAAAAGAAAAAACGATTCTACTCCATCTTTTTAACTATAAATCTATCACCACATTCAGTCTTTGGAGCCCCCAAAACACTGCTCTAAAAGAATACTAAATGCTACTAAACTACACCAATTGAATTAATAAAAACCAATTAAATAAGTACACCTGTACTGTAATGACTCAAATGAAACAAGTTTGAAATGTAAGAACAGATTCAACATTTATTCAAACTGTATGGCTTAAACAGTGGGATAACAGTGCAAACAGCAAAAGTACCATTGTCCTTCAAGTTTCCCTAGCTTATAAAATCACAAAGTAGAAAAAAATACAACCTGATAAATAAAGAAACAGGACAAATATATAAAAGGTCACTGAAAATAAAATCCTATCAGTGATGACCTTCTAATATAAATAAAATGTGCAAATGAACCTGTGGTTGGAACATGCCACAAATTAGATACTATTGCAATTTTTTTTCATAATAGTCAAACGTTATATCAAAATGTAACAACCATTTCCTTCTGTTTGGGTAATAAAATAGTGCAAAACACAACATGATGAAGAACAAAAATATATAGCCATCCTTTGCACTCACTGTTTTTTTGCAGACTCTGCATATAATAGATGTTTGCTCCCCGTCACTCTTTTTAAATCCGAACCAGTTCCAGAGCTGGAGCCTCGTTTTACAATTAGCTCCTCGCTCTCAGATCTGCCTTCCGCCATGTTTGGTGCGTCGCCGCGCAGCGTACGCCGTAGGCTCTGCGTCGATTTAACGCAGAACCATAAATCAGGCTTTACACAAAAACGTCATCAACGGGAATTTATCCTTTTTACTGCGAGATGACAAATTCTTACCGTGGAGAATCTTTTTGACTGTATATCGTGAACGGTAAAATATCGCCCATTCCTACAAGATATCAGTGGCTACAAGAACAGAGTTGTTCATCTCTACTCTCAAGAAGGCGCTAAAAACAGTCCTTTTTCCAAGGAAAACTTCTTTAGTCAACTGCGCTCCCCCTTAACTTCCCAAACCTCACTTGAATGTTGTCTTAGTAACACTTCCCTGCAAGTTCTTAAATACTCGCACCTGCACCTATTTTCTGATCTATTGTATTACTGTTGCTTTATTGTATTTCTCTCTTTTAAGTGGCTTTGGATAAAAGTGTCTGCTAAATGTAATGTAATCTAAATCTTGGACTGTGGTAAAAGTGTCTGTATATGAAGGGGAATCTTCTGAGCTAAAAATGGCTTTCGTGCTGATTTAACAGAGATGCATTTTGATCTAAAACCTGGCAAATTAAACATATTAAGTTAATACGTTTTTCCTTTTTGTTTGAATTTATTTAAAGGTGAAACAACATTGAATTTTGTCTTATGGTTAGATTTTATCTCAGCCAGCTGGTCTGTTCTGATCATGTCCTGGAACCATCTACGGATCAAAATTTGACAAAATTCTGCAATTATTTAGTGTTTTTTTTTTTTTATATGAAAGAATGGTATGGTGTTTTGAGATATGAGTTGGAACTGGTCAATGAGGGATTATGCCTGATGAAGGACAGTCAAATGTATTCTGAAGCCTGCAGGATCCATCTCTGTTTTTGGCAGGTTATTGTATTGTGATAAAGGCAAAATACTGTGTATTACATTAAATATGCTGCGTCTTCATATTTTCCATATCTGATGGAAACCGTTTTTATTCAAACATAACATTTCTATCAATGCATTTATGTAAAATTATGGCAGATGTGAATTTATAGCGATGACATTGCACATAAGCCTTCAGGACATGTGAGAGGAGCAGAAAAAGCACAGATGGCGGTTCAAAGTTACAGGGTTTCCTCTGAGCCCCTCCACAAGCTTGGTTGGAGAGTAAAGTGTTCATACTGCAATGCCTTATCGCAGAACACACACTTTCTCCATTCTGTGGTAGAACACCCAGGGAATGAAAACGAAAGATGTGAAACAGAAATTCAGGTATTCAGTAGTGAAACTTTCAGGAACATCCGTGTTTTACAAGCTGATGTAGAGATTTTACCACAGTGCTTTGGATCAAATTAGATACAAATGCTTTGATTGTTTTAAATTAGTACCTGTGGTTGATATCGTTTTTTTCAAGGGTGTTGTATTATGGGTTGTTAGCATTTTATACTGACTAATATATAAATATTTCAGGTTTGTAAATATTTGACTAGGTTTACTTGACGTAAAGGTGAGGACATTTGGTTTTATATGTGTTTCCCTATGTAGCAACTGCCCCATGTCGCTATTAAATCATGTAATTTGAAGATATCAGTTGTAGTACTTAGGACGGGGTAGTGACTTCTTAATATTTACGCGAGAGTCATCATCAACCATTTTGGCTTAATCCCTCTGAGCAGAGGGTTCGCCACAGCGGATCATAGTCTGCACATCGATTTGGCCCAATGTCCTATCTGACGCAACCCCGTACTCACGGGGAAAGACAAACAACCTTTCTCTCTCTTTCTCTCTCCCACACACACACGCACACGCACACGCACACGCATGCAGGCAAATTAGAATTGTCACTCAACCTAGACATCCATGTTTTTGGACTGTGGGAGGAAGCTGGAGGACCCGGAGAGAACCCACACAAGGACGAGGAGAACATGCAAACTCCACACAGAGAGACTATCGCTGGGCCCGGGAGTCGACCCAGAAACCTCGTGGCCATGTATAAGTATTCAAACCTAAAAAAGCAACAAGATAATTTGGTGGACTGCCTCCAGCTAGAAAAATGCATTTTCTCTTAAAGTTGTGCTAAGAATATTATAGATTTAAACCTTATTTATTTGACCTCACCTATAGCAAGACAATCTTCATGAATTACAATAACACACCATCATTTCAAAACAAAATTATGAATTTAGTAGTTTAAATATGTGAACATTAAGGTAAGAATACATAATGGCCACTTCACCTGTGAACCAAACAAATCCAACGCAGATTTGTCCCTGCAGTCTCCCTGCTCAGTCGGTTTCTGTGTTGAAAATGGTTACTGGGAACAATGAGTAAGTATGATGGGATGGGGATAGCTCAGAGGGGAACCCGTCTGAGAATGACCTCGGAAAACATTGACTCAAGCTGAAATTTCTTTTAGGTGCCGACGGGGAAAAACTCCAATGTCCTGGTCCTACCGTTCACCAAATGCATAAATATCCCTAATTACTTCTTTCCATTGTGAGCTCAGCACAAGTTCATTTAGCTTCAGTTCCCCTTCACAGCATTAACACAAACTACAACTTTAACAACTTAAGGTGTCAGCGTTGCAGACAGTGCTGCTAACAAGGTACTCGCTAATCACGCATAGCATTACATATTACAATATAGAGTAATATTAAAGCATATTGTAATTAGATAGACATGTCCTGAGACAGAAATGTAACTTCTGCAAGCCTTAATATGACCCTTAAACCATAGGTGAACTCTGCATCCACCACAATTAATAGTCAAACAAACAGCTTTACAGCAGAAACCTTACATTTGTCTTGCTCCGCGCCTCACCTGTGCAGTCCACATAAAATCACTATGGGAATTCCTGTGGTGTCCAACACCATCACCTGTGTGATTGGAGTAACATTATGTGAATACCATTACAATTTAATGCACGTCAAGGCTGACAGCGTGATGTAAGAACACTGAGAACACTTTCCATGTGCACCACAAACATCAAACTTGATTGATGGTTATTATTCTAAGCTTTCAAAATGTGTCATGAGCTTCTTTAACTCTTATTGTCTTATTTAAATGCTGAGATTTGAAATTATTTATGTTTCTGCAGCTACTCAAATGATGTTAACATATTGATCATCCAAATAAGTATTTTAACAAAGATAAGTGTGTGAATTCTTTACTGACTTTTGACTACATATGTAATTTTTGGACAGGGCTATACCTATATTGCATACAACAACCAGCTATAACGTTTTGGCCATATTCCTTGTAGTGAGTCCATTCTCTTCATGCTGCCGAAAGAGCAGAGCCTTTTTTCACAACTAGTATTAATGTGCTAACAAAAAGATGGTGACAGGGGTAAAGCATGCTACATTAGGTTTATAAAAGATTATTGGCCCATCAGTTGAATTCATTGTATCTTCATCATCACTGTCATGCTTGGTGACCAGTCTTTCTCATTTCTTCAAGTATTTTGGGTACATTGAAGCATGCAGCATGCTTTTGTAGGCTTCTGCATCCATCCTATTGATTGACTGTGCAATTATGATTAATAAATACCAACGTTCCAGTTTCTTTGGCAGCCAAATGTAATCAAATTAGGCTAGAACCACTGAGATACTATGCTTTGGGTCATGAACTAATTCTTTTTTCTTCAAGTGTGTTCTCTCCATCTTTTCATAGATCATTATTTCATGCAGTCATGAATTATTTTTGCTCAAGTATTTCATCGAATCGAACTGCAGTTGTTTGGCTACTAGTACATATGGCGTGTTCTCATGTTTGCGTACGCTTATGTCAGTTTAACTACATAGTTTAGGAAAGGTCATTGAACTCTAGTATTTCTCCCAGCTTTTCCATTGTGCACGTTCAGGCGTGCTGCAGTGCTTGTATGACTTGCATGTAGATGTCTTCAGGCCTGGACATTTAGCGGATGACACCAGCCACGACTCTCTATACCAAACCATTCAAAAGTTATGGCGAAAGTAGGAACTATCAGATATCGACCAATCAGATGAAGGGGCGGGGCTAATTTGCAGCAATTATGTTCAAGGACTCAAAACTGAGTCTGACACCACCCACCACCAAGTCTTTATGTCAAACCATTCAAAAGTTATGGCAGAAAGTAGGAACTATCACATATCGACCAATCAGAAGAAGGGGCAGGGCTAATTTTCACCAATTAAGGTGAAGGAGTCAATACCGAGTCAGATGACACCACTCATAACTCTTTATATCACACAGTTCAAAAGTTATGGCAGAAAGTAGGAACTATCAAATATGGACCAACCAGATGAAGTGGGGGCTCGCTTTTTGTCACCTATCGTTGCCACGGTAACGCTTTTGACAGAGAAAAGTAATGCGCGTTGTTGCAGGATGGAGATTCACATTTTGATGTATAACACACCTGGGTGCACGTTACAGTTCGGGCCCTATTAACTGCCGAAGAAATGGCATAAATTGTGCCAAAATTACACGATTCATTCAAAATGGCCGACTTCCTGTTCGGTTTCGGCCATGGCGCCAAGAGACTTTTCTTTAAGTTGCGACATGATACAGGTGTGTACCCATTTTCGTGGGTGGTACGTTAAACCGTATTGTGGGGCTTGAGGCACAAAGTTTTCTAGGGGGCGCAGTTGAGCCATTAGGTCATGCCCATTAATGCAAACCATTAAATATCAAATTTTTCGCCGGGCCTGGCTTGCGTGCAAAATTTGGCTTTTGGTGCACGTTTAAGGGGGCAAAAAGGCCCTCATTTTGTCGTAAGAAAAATGAGAAAAATAAAAAAAACGAGAACATCTACAGATACAATAGGGCCTTCACACTGTAAGTGCTCGGGCCCTAACTAGTTAGAGAAATAACAGGCAGAAAACAGGTGAATCGTTCAGTTGCGGCTACAAGCACCAAAATTGACACACATACTCCTTATGGGTTGCTCTTTTGATAAAACCATTGTGCCAAAAAAAAAAAACAGATGGCGGCCATTTTTAAAGATGGCCGCCATCGAATATACAGTAATATTGCATTTCCCAACAAAATCCTATAGACATTTCCTTTTTGAATGATCTTGGTGTCAAATCATAACCTTTCCATTATGTAGAATCTAAATTTGGACCAATGGACTTACACTTTGGCTTCCTTGTACCATATATCAGTCCCAGAATCCTAATATTCTGCAAAATTTGAGTTTTTTTTGTTATGTTTGGCACTGGTAAAATGGATGGCAGTGTATACCTTAGTATTGTTAGAGGTTTAGTGTGTGTATGTGTTTGGTGGGGAGGGGGGGTAAATGTAGCAGCTCAACAGAGCTGATGTCAATGCACAGCCAGGGCACACTGGCGGCACCGCTGCTGTGAAACTCAGCATGGGGCTCAGCATCAGCTGAGAGCTGAGTCATTAGTTTGGTGTAACTAAGTAATGGCTTCAGTGTCCTAAATGCTGTCTAATAAGCCCCACATCAGTTAGCTAGTGTAGTTTACATGTAGTTTGATGTTTAGTTAGACAGCCGCGCCTGAATTGACAGGGTGTGCCAGCGCGGGAGAGCCGAGCCAAGGGTAAGGGGGCTAAGCATGACTATTCATGGACTTACCCAGAAGGTGTACAGATCGCACAGGACTTAAATGATACTGGATGAACGATCGGGCTAGGTGTAGATTGTATAAGTTATTGTCGAACCTAGTTGTATCCCATACCTTATTGTGCATAATGGTGGTAAAAGGATAACCCCTCGGCCTTGTTTCAATAAATACACATCATCACACTGTGAAATTTTGATTATCCATCCATCCATCGTCCGCCGCTTAGCAGCCTCAACAGAGATGCCCAGACTTCCTTCACCCAGACACTTCCTCCAGCTCTTCCGAGGGGAGTCCGAGGCGTTCCCAGGCCAGCCAAGAGACATAGTCTCTCCAGCGTGTCCTGTGTCTTCCCCGGGGTCTCCTCCCGGAGAGACATGCCTGGAACTCCTCCCTAGGGAGGAGGGACATGGCTGGAACTCCTCCCTAGGGAGGCGTCCAGGAGGATCCGGTACAGATGCCCAAGCCACCTCAGCTGACTCCTCTCAATGTGAAGGAGCAGCGGCTCGACTCCGAGCTCCTCCCGGGTGACCGAACTCCTCACCCTATCTCTAAGGGAGCGTCCAGCCACCCTGCGGAGGAAACTCATCTCGGCCACTGGAACTGGAAAGAGTGAGAACCTCAAAACGTAAGGCAGAGAGTGCTCAGCCAGTGGAATGCCAGACCAAGTTTAACAGAACCAGCATTCAAAGCTCATTGTGTTTCATACTGTATGTGATAAAGAACTCACATCCTCTGAACAGACCAGAAAAGCTATGAAAATGAATCTCAATAAGAGGGTTAATGAATGTGCCCACTTTAAATGATGGAAAACTTATTGCAAGACTCAGCTGTGGAGATGTTGTTGCACAGGAGCTCCAATACCATGCTGCATGCTTGGTAGACTTGTACACTAGAGAGAGGTCCTACCTCAGAGCCACCAAGAGACTGGAAAAGGAACATGCAACCAAAGAGGATGACCACCCACAGGCATTCTCAGAGCTAGTCACATATCTAGTGGAGACCACCAAATCTGGTGACGGTCCTTCAGTCTTCCGACTTCCGACAGACATAGTTCACCTGTATGCCCAGCGCCTGAAACAGCTGGGTGTTGATGCACCTCCTGTCAACTCCACAAGACTGAAGGCAAAACTGCTGTAAGAAATACCTGAGTTGGAGGCTCACAAGCAGGGAATGGGTGTTCTTTTGGCTTTCCAGAAAGAGGTAGGCTTTGTCTTGTCAGAAGCCTCTGATTATTATAGTGAAGCTATTATTCTTAGCAAAGCAGCTAACATTTTGCGAAGACATATGTTGGACCACAAGTCCACATTTGATGGAACCTTCTATGCGAGTTGCATTGAGGAGGCCATTCCACACAGTCTTCTTCAGTTTGTGGCCATGCTTGAACACAGAGCAGACATCAAATCTCAGCTGAGGGTTGGGGCATCAAAGACCGATCAAGCAATTGGTCAGCTGCTTCAGTACAACTGCTACACACAGTACAAAAAAGGAAGTGCAACTCACAGACACTCCAAAAATAGAGAGACCCCATTCCCTGTTTACATGGGGATGTCCATCTATGCAAAGACCAGAAATCAGAAAGTTGGTGGACATGCTTGATGAGCATGGCATAAGCATTCCATACAACAGGGTTCTAAAGATATCTGCACAGCCGGGAAATTGCACAGTCAGTAAGTACATGGAAGACGGGGTGGTCTGTCCACCATTTCTGCGAAAAGGGCTGTTCACAACATCAGCCATGGACAACATAGACCACAACCTCACTGCAACGACAGCGACCACTTCTTTCCATGGAACCAGCATCTCTGTTTTTCAGCACCCAACTAAAGAAGACAAAGGTGAAGATCGTGGAAAGCTGAAGTTCAGAGAAGAGATAGTGAGGAGAGTTCCAGAACTTCCAGACACCTTCACCAATGTCCGGCCGGCCTTCTTCACCAAGAAGAAACCCTCTCCTCCCCAGAGTGGTGTGACACCCCCATATGCCAGTCTGCTGAGGCCACATCTGGCAATGGAGTACGCGTGGCTGGAGAAAGTAATTTTAACAGATGGGCCGGTGGATGTAACTTGGTCAGCCCACCATGCTTAACAATAACAAAAAACCTATATTTTGGCAGAATATTAGGATTCTGGGATTGATATATGGTACAAGTAAGTCCATGGGTCCAAAGTTAGATTCTACATAGTGAAAAGGTTATGATTTGCCACCAAGATCATTCCAATAGGACAAATCTATTGGATTTTATTGCGAAATGCAATATTACTGTATATTCGATGGCGGCCATCTTGAAAAAAGGCCGCCATCTTTTTTTTTTTTTTTTGGCACAATGGTTTTATCAAAAGAGCAACCCCTAAGGAGTATGTGTGCCAATTTTGGTGCTTGTAGCCACAACTGAACGATTATTCCTGTTATTTCTCTAACTATAACGAGAGAGTGACTGGGCAAGAGACGAAACAATATAGTCAATCTTTGACAAAGAAAAAAAAGTGATTCAACCTACATGTGAATATGGGGACCGACTGAGCTAAAAGTTCCAAAGTTCATTTTTGTCAATTTTTTTTAAACATCTATTTTGCTTAATTCAATTGAAAAAAGAAAGTTAACTTGTTTAGATATTTACCAAGATTAGTTTTTTTCCCTAAATTTGTTTAAGTTTCCCTCTTCTTTGTCTCTTCTAAATCTATTCTCAACATAAACTACATCAGGGAGTAGCATGGTCATGCCCTCCTTCTCCTATGTCCACTCAGAGTGGATGAAAACCTGCGCTGAGAAGCAGCCAAACTCTGGCAAACGCATTAGACAGTTGTAAGCACAAAGTGAGGTCATGCTCAAACTTAAGTGGCCAAGACTGTGAACTTCCACTCCGCTCACTGGAGAGGTTAATAGGGATTAGCAATAGTAGGGCTCTCTGGGGAGACACTGTCGTGCTGCCTGGTTTTAAAGCAAGCGTGAGCTTTACATGTGGCAAGAACTACAGCTGGACAATAAGACATTGTATTTCCTCTACTTTCTTAAACGGCATTAAACTCACAGCTGTGTTTGTGTTCACACGTTAGTAAGCTGTAGTGGAAACAAGTCTTGGCATGAGTGTGGAAAGACTGATAACGGTGAGCTATTGTGGCCAGGGCCTGTGGCACATTGGCTCGGTCAGCAGTCTCCCCTCAAGGCTCAGGTAATGAACAGATAGAGCTGTCACCATCACTGTGATAAAAGCAGGACATAGCCACTATAGCAACAAAAGAGGACGCTAGCAGCTCTGCTTTACTTTCCTCTCTGGGATAATCAAAAAAATCAAGAACAAAACAGCTAATGCGGGACGGAAGGAAAAAAAACACAAGAACAATCTGAGATAAGATAAGATAAGATAAGATAAGATAAACCTTTAATAGTCCCACAGAGGGGAAATTTGCATCTTACAAAAATTTGCATCTTACAAATAATATAATATATTACAAATAATAGCACTGACCAAAACACCTGCAGAAATACTGCAGGAATTAAATTAAATGCAGCCTTCTGTAAGCTTTAAATATCCACTGGGCTTACATCAAATACATCAAAACACAACAATAAAAAACACTTTTCTGAACTTATCAATATGACTCTGTCCTTCACAGGATAAGTAAAATGGATCACTGCAAAAACTCACAATCTTAACAAGAATATTTGTCTTGTTTCTAGTTAAAATGTCTCATTTTAGTAAAAAAAATCTCATTACACTTAAATCTGAGATTGTTAATGAATTCAAAGATTGTTTACAAATGCAAGGCATATGAATTAATGAATTGTATGAAGCTTGCAAATAATGATAAATCTAAGACAAATATGATGGTAACATCCTCCTTTTCCAAATAATTTGTGTCCTTGTTCTCCACTGTCAAATTTCTTGACTGACTTAAAAAGGAAGTGGGTTCTGGTATTAAGACATATATGGTATAGGGACTGCCAGTATTTAAGTAAACGTGTTTCCTTCGAGTGGAGGCATAGTTTACCAACATGTGTCATTCCTTTAAGCATTCTGGAATTCGATCGGCTAAACAAGTTAACATTTCTATTGTTTCCATGATGCATATACTGCTCTAGATCTAGTGACAACATTCTAGCATGCGGTTTGTGGTTTAGAGGGAAGTTGTCATATTATCATAGTCTGTCTATTTTTATGTTGATGTTATTAAGACAATATGCAATAGAATGAGATATATTGGATATAGACAAACATGGTTAAGTTGTGTTTCTCCAGCAGACGGACAATTTTAACAGACATTTACATGTGCAAATCATTTTTTTGGCATCATTAAAAAAAAAAATATGGTAAATGTATCCCAACCAATCAACACCCAACTTTTACTTTAAAGGCATGTTCTATGTTCTCAACTTTGTCTAATTCTCCACTCATCACGATACATCTATTCAACCCCCTCCTTCCCCTCTTCATCACTCTGTCTTTGTACTGGTGCAGCAGTCGGAACGAGACTTGGCTGTGACTAATCTGCTGGCAAAGCCTCCGAGGGCCCCTTGTGGTGGTGGAGGATGCATGTGATTGATTGAATCTAGGGAAAACTTTGTCAGGCTGGCCATCATGACTGGATCTCTTGCCTGATAATAAATTCCCTACTCCCAAGTACTACAGGGAGGCACTTGTGTCATGTAGTGCATTTTCAAGACGCATGGTGCCCTGAGCTATTTAGGTTTGTCCACATTGCAAGATTCTCTTTTGTACATACAGCCTCTGTGTTTTTGTGCTCCCATGGGTGCATGTTTGTCACCCCATGCCAATGACCCAAGACTGGCTAACTTTTTATGTGCAGTATTTATTTGAGTACTTTCAATTGCAGTATGCCAGTACAAATTGATTTTCTTGCTTAAATCTAAGGCTGTGGACAAGTCGTACCAGGTTGACGGTTTCTCTCACTAAATGGCTCATTTTCTCTCTTCCTTCACAGATCAACAGCACAGTGTGATTAAGAACTGCGGAGTAGATGGCACCACTGAAACCGGAGGGCTTCTTCCCCTGCTCTCTCCTCCTCGAGTCCACTCAAGTTCATTTATCAGGTTTGTGACAGATGGCTCTGGAGCACAAGTCGATGTGTCCCATCACTGGCTCAGTGACCTGTTCAAATGACTGAGGTGTGTTTGTCATCTCCTGCTAGATGTATGGTGAGCGTACACAAGGGTTAATGTACAGCCTCATATACACTTGAAGATTGCAGTAAAATGCAAAGAGGGGACATTTGATCTATTCTTTCATTTAAATCAATATTTATGTACTTTAGAAATATGTCTGTCCGTAAGTAATCGATAAAAAAATAGGTTTAACGATGAATGCAGGATAGAGAAGGCAACTTAGGCAGGTATCTATTTCATGCTTTTCTGTGTTTTTGACTTATCTACAGTATTGTAGCTGCGTTAAGTAAAGGATTTCGGAGAGTTTATGTTGGAAACTAATAACAGCTTTATTGACATCCACTGAAAAAAACACATGGCACCTATATAAGATCACGATGCTGTGGTATTCCAGTCCTTAAAAAACTTGACTGGCGTTTTTTTTGTTTGTGTTTAAAAAAAAAAAAAAAATAATATAATGTATAACCATGGAAGTCCATATTCATCCATGACGCAGACTGTCCCTATATTGTGTTGACTTTGTCCATCTTTTGGTACAGCGGCTTGATTATTACAGATGAAAGGGAACAATACCACTGGAAGTTATGGAGGAAGTTGTTGAACATATTGACTATATTGTTTACCAAGTATGAGAAAATGTATCTGCTCAGCCTCAGTCACAGGTGTACGATACTCAGGTTTACGAATGTTTCATCATCAGTTTGGGCAAAATTAAATGGAAGAATTTGACATGTACTGTATGTACGGACTTTGGTTCAGTGGTCTCAGACCACTGCAGTTCCTATTCATTTCATCCTACGTAGCCTAAATAAAACACTGAACATGAATGTGTTCACTCTTCCCCAACAGCCTAGTCAACACATCTTATATATATATATATATATATATATATATATATATATATATATATATATATATATATATATATTGTTTATAAAAAAAGTATTTTGCTCAAATTTACAGCAAGCAATTACACAATTATTTACTTGTCATTGCGCCAGCGGCCAGGTACAACAAAATGAAGCAAGAAAAAGTACAATCAAACATGGGTAGACAGGTGCCTGAAGCCCCAGCCATGGGTAGGCACCGCCCTTTCAGTTTGCTGTTGGTTAATTAGTAATTGATCGATGCCCCCTGGTGGATGTGTTGCTAAACAACCATACGAACACTAATGACGTATGAAGGACAGTGATAGAAACAACGTTTTGATCAGATGGATGTACAAACATACAAAAGTGGAGTATAAATGGACCTTAAAAGTCATAAGCGTGCTGCTTCAGCGCTAAAAGCGCTAAAAGCTTTGTATATTTCATTGCGCATATTAGGTTAGAATGACCATAGTTACTACCCGTCATGGATTATGATCTGCTTTACTCTGACAAGATCAATATATATATTTTTATATATATATATATATATATATATATATATATATATATATATATATATATATATATATATATATATATATATAATTGGCTTCTCTATTTCTGCTGCAGTGGCTGCTCTCAAGAAGGCTAAAATTAGATGGCTGATAATCAGAACAATATGCCCACTTTAAAATTCTCCCACAAAATACTGTAATATTGTCATAGAATTTATTACAATAAAAACCAGCGTCATTCATATTCTAAGCTCGACTTACTTTGAAGACTCCTCTGCCAATACTACTGTCAATATCATATCTCCACTAAGGTGTGAACTCCCCCATGGTTTTTGGACCTAATGCAAGTAATTCAATGAATCAACTAGATTCTCCACTGCCATCCTGGATTTTTAGTCCTTGCTTGAAATGTATAGTACTTTTACTCACCTTGCTCTCAGAGCACAACTTATACGGCTAAAGCTCATGACAAAAAGAAGTGTTCAAGTTAATGCTGGAATACAGTGTTGATGTGATATTGACACAGTTCAGTGGGGACAAGTCGTCAGATTTGAAGATGTAAAGGGAATCCTGTGGGGATTAACAGCACCAGACCCATGATTTCCTTCCTTAACCACTGATCTCCCAGAGGATGATTGTGTTGTCTATGGGATATAACATCAAGAGAGCAGCAAAAGAGAAAGCTTGAGCTTTTGAGCAATGAATATGAAAATGATAAAGAGAATCGTTCAAAAGCAACTAGGGAAGTAGTAACAGTTCCTTTCACTTTGATTTAATCTTGGTTTAAAACAGATTCACAAAATGTACAGAGTAATCCCACACAGCGAGGTGCATCCCCAAAACATGCAGAGAACGCAAATGAGAAACGGTTCCCCAAAACAGAAGAAACCTTCTGAAGTTGAAATAAAACGGCTAAATTGCACATTTCACAACATGCCATGATTATATTGTTAAACATTAACACAGACGCACTGCTGCTAGCTCCATTCCTCCAGTGTCTGCTGGGAACTGCATTTGCTGACCTGCACAAAGGCTGTCCCGCTTGAAAACTCTGCAACGGAACTATGTGCAGGGAAAAACAACGCAGCAGAGATCTGTGTCTTTCACGAGGACTCCAGAAAAGGGACATGAAATGTACATACTGTAATAAACAATATGTTGAAGCAAAGTCTTGGCATCCAAAAAAGATGCCAACAAGAGACCACCCAGAGCAACTTCTTAGGCAACCCAAAGCTTGGCTGTGCCAAGCCATGGGTGATCTGCAGAGCCACTGGTCCTGCTCTGTGCTCACCTCATATTGCAGAACTAAAATCAGCAAATAAAGTACACAAATAACAATTAATACATTAAAAAGCATACGGTGTCTAGCCAAGGAGCACCGACAGGACAGCAATCTCCAAGCAGATATAAAAACTGGATTCTGGGTGTAAAGCCTATTAGACCAATGAAAAGTGTAATCTTCATTGAGATTTAAATGTCAAATTAACAATGTACTTTCCAACACAATGACTTCATATTTGGGGACAGTAATCATTAGAAATGGATGGATGATTTTAAGGAACATACTTATTTTCACATTTAAGCATTGCAAAAATGACTGACAATAATTTGTTTGAAGTGTGAGACGCACAAATCTGCAAAATAGATAAACAGAATTAATGCCACTGATTTGTTGACTAATAATTTACTATACTAAATCATTTAGTAACATGTACAATATAGAGAAAGTACCACCATCAGATGATAGAAGCAAATTCCAGGCTTCTTAATCCATGTACAGAATGTAAATTACTTGTACTAGTATACAAATATGTCCAGTATCAATACTTTGGTTCTCCTCTTTTCTGTGGGATTTTCTTACTCATGCACTCATCAGATTGTGATTTTAATAAGAATAGAAAGGGTCTGGAAGTGGATGGAGAGCTGTGGTCCTATAATAATCAATAAAAGATCAAATTATGCGGTTTAAAATGTTCCATATCCATGTGATGAGTACTTCCTGAACACTTCGGCAGGGAAAAACATTTCAATTTCAATGCAAATTGCATCCAAATGCCCCTAAAAGTTGACAATAAAAAAGAACAAAGCTACACGATGAGTGTTAAAAGCCTTCATGTAGTAATATTAAGGGACTACTCCAACAATTTAGGAATTAACATTTTTTTGCCATAAACCCCGAGCTAGGTAAGGGGTGAATATTTCCAGCTTCTGTGTCTCCAAAGACCCAGTCAGACAAACTCCTCCCAGCTAAGATTAGTATTCTCACTTGAAGTAAAGTACTCCATCTCCCCTGAGTGACAAAATAACTAAAAAAAAACACCAAGCAAAATATTTTCATTTGTATGTTGTGACTTGTACATTTCTGTTGTGCATAAATAAATGAAACACGCAGGCTGGACACAAATACTAAAGAATCCTTATATTTTTCTATTTTACGGACTTCCAGATTTCAATTCATGCATCCATTTTTTTTTTTTTTTTGTGTGTGTAATTTATTCCTTTTTTTTATTTCCACAAAGAGCTGCCTGTTATATTCAAGGCTCTCATTCACTGTCAGCAATGAATGTCAC
>NC_084587.1:12722516-12740016 GCF_033807715.1 Cololabis saira | reverse complement strand
AACTATTAAAAACATCAAGTTGTTTTTATAATAAGAGATGCAAGTAAATGTATTATAGAAAACTGGCAGGAGAAAAAGGGTGTGAGCATTGCAAAAATTATTACCTTCTTATCACGGTTATAGCCCGAGACACCTTGAACACTGGGCGCTGCCTCCCGAAAGGATTCCAGAAAGAAAACAATGTGCTGTACCCACCTGAGCCAAAAAGCAGGCAAAATCCCTCTCAATTTATTGCACCTCCAGGATATGTGGAGAGAAGCTGCTAATATTCATTGACCCCTTTTGTAAACGAGACAACGAGACAGCAGGTATTTGGCTCAGTCCAAGGTAATGCATAGAAAGTTCACCTTTTTTTCATGAAAAGCACGGATTGAAAGAGGTATTGTTACCTCGGGGAGCAGCGGAGGTAGGATTTAGTCTGTATTGTCTTTGCCTGTGGTACTGAAGATATTTTCAAACACACACCTTGTGCTGAACTATATGGAATCCTTGAGCTGTGCAGCCAGCGAGAGAGCCAATAAAATCCTGAAGTTAGTCTTACTGAATAATGATGAGTGCAAAGGGAAATGGGATTACTCAAGACAGTATGGGAAATGAATAAGAATTTGTTTAAATGGTTGAATTTGCTGTATTTGGTCAAGAGATATGATGAGAGTTAAATAACTGAAAATACAGTGTTTGACTGGTTTATCTGGGATTGAGGTAGGCTGTGGATTAAAATCAATATAACCCCTGGACACATTAGAAACATGCACTCATTTTATGTATGTATGTATTTATTAAGCAATTCTTTAACCATAAATATTCCACTGAGATCACAGACCTCTATTTTAAGGGAGTCCTAGCCAAAAAGCAGCATCAGTTATGTAGACTAAAATCAAAAATGCATTTGTAAATATCATGCCCTGTACACTTTAGATTTGAAATCCTTCAGGAATTCACACAAGGAGAAATAAACCGACATTTCCCCCCCCCCACTAAAATAATCATACAATGTCCATTTGAATGATTTCGTGACATGTGTAAAGCACCAGGGAGACACTGAAAAAACACTTCATGCAACAGTTTTTGACCACACGGCTCACAATAAGCCTTTACAGTCATAGACTCACAAGCAGTCAGAAGATTGAACCACCGCAACTGACGACCGACATGGCAAGAACTTCCTCTTAATAGCCGCCTTGGTTTCCCTGGTGAAGGTTTTGCCCTGTAAGACTGGCAGCAACAGTGGTAACAAGAGTGTCTTTTTAAAACATTTAGAGATTTTAAAGTGCTTGTGGCAGCCGCACAAAAATTGTGTCAAGCTCTAAAAATTGAAAAAAAAAGTGTGAAGCGTTTTCTTTCACTGCGCACTGGCTCTGTGGTCACCCCATGTGGGTTTTCGTTGGGTACTCCAGCTTCCTCCCACAATCCAGAAACATGTATATCAAGGCTATTTGCTGGGTCTAAATTGCTCAAAGGAGTAAGTGTGAGTCTGTGTGGTTGTTTGTCTGCGTGGCCGTGTGATGGGCTGGAGACCTGTGCAGGGTGTACCCATGCCTGAGGAGATGTGCTGGGACAGGCTCTAGCAGAGCCCTGTGACCCTGGATAGTTATAAGCGGGTATAGATAATGAATGGATGGATGGCTCCGACACCCTCTGTGGTCAAAAGCTCCAAGCTTTAAAAATAGCTGCTGCAGAAGAAAGTGTGTCTCACAGTGTGATCAATAATCTACAAAGGCATTTGAGCAAGTGAAAAAGATTAAGTATTTTTGACTTTTACCAGAGAGAACCAACTCCAACATTCAGGTATCACTTCCTTTTTTAATCCTATGTTGTTGTTTTTTGTGTGGGTAAAAACAATCATATTCATATGATCTTGGTGGATTTTTGTATTTGGCTAGTACAGGGGTCGGCAACCCGCGGCTCCAGAGCCGCATGCGGCTCTTTAGCGCCTCCCTAGTGGCTCCTGGAGCTTTTTCAAAAATGTTTGACCTTTTTTTTTTTCCTTTCTTCTTTTTTTCTTCTTTTTTTCCTTTTTTTCTTTTTTCCTCTTTTTCTTCCTTTTTCCTTTCCTTTTTAATCTTGACATTTCGACTTTTTTCTCAACATTTCGATGTTTTTTTCAACATTTAGAATTTTTCATGACATTTTGACTATTTCCTTGACATTTCGACTTTTTTTCTCAATATTTCGACTTTTTTCTCAAAATTTTTTACTTTTTTCTCAACATTTCGACTTGTTTCTCAAGATTGTACTTCAACATTAATCTTGACATTTCTACTTTTTTCTCAACATTTCGATTTTTTTCTCAACATTTGTACTTTTTTCTCGACATTTCGACTTTTTTCTCGAAGTGCATAATAAAAAAAAAAAATCTTCCCCCACTAATATAGAAACATGCAGCCATGTGTCTTCATTCTAAGGCTTATACAAGACTTTTCATTTTTTGCGGCTCCAGACATATTTGTTTTTTGTGTTTTTGGTCCAATATGGCTCTTTCAACATTTTGGGTTGCCGACCCCTGGGCTAGTAGAACCACGGATGAACAACATACAACTTTTTTCCACCTGCAATTATTTAACAAAAATGAAGCCAAAAAGAAAAAAAAAAAATCATGTGGGCAATAGTCAGTCCACCTTAATACTTCATTTTATGAGGGTAAATTGCAGCCAGGTGCTGCTAATCAGTGATCATCAAGTGATCATCAGCAGACGTATAGACCTCTATAAAGGCAGATGTTTTGGCAGTTTGCTGGTCTGGAGCTTTCAGGTGTTTACACAATGCCAAGAGCGTTGGCACACAAGCAAAACTAGATCAGAATGGCTGGGAAATTAAGGAATTAAATGTGTATTATGGCCTAGTCATAGTCCAGACCTCAGGTCCCCTGAAATGCTCTGATGGAACCTGAAGATGTGCTACGTAAGTGAATGCCCGAAAATGTCAATGACCTGACATTATGAAGGTCAGAAGAGTGGGCCAAGCTATCTTAGTGATACATCAAACTTATAGTCATACAGGAGATGTATACTTCAATTTATTGAAGCTAAAGGTGGATCAATAAACAATTAATTATGGAGGAATTTACATGCATTTTACATTTATTACATGCATGTTTTGTGTTTTTTTTTAAATTCTTTTAAGGATGTAATGCTTTGTCTGCGACTTGTATTGCCATCAAGATGATTTTATACAATAAACATAGCACTAAAATGTGGCGTACTAACATTTGCACATTGCTTTAAGCTTATCAGTTTTTCTTCTCTGGTTTAGAAATCATCAAAATTAGGATTTGATCCGGAATCTTCAAATTTTTTATGTAATGTACCGTTGGAATAAGTGACACGGAAACCCATAAACCCATGGAGAGAACTATCGACCCACCCACCCCTGTGGACGAGCCATGATATTAAATTCACTGACTCACTTTAGCTGAGTCGCCTCACGCGTAGTACTGAATGCAAATGACTGGTTAAGGAAGGTCAGACCATTTCCAAACTGATAATAGTTTACTTTTTCCCCCGTTGTTCTTGTTACTTGTTAAATAATAGTCCAAAACATATCAGAACATTATTAACAGAGGCTCTACAGATTTACTGATTTTCAATATTCTTGAAAAGGCTCTCAGTAGTGTTTAATACTGACATCTTTCAGTCTACGCCACTCGTATCATGTCTCATTGACCAATATCTGTTCATTATGAGTAAATAAGTAGGTCTTTACTGCAAAAAAAAAAAAAAAACAAGATTGATGATGTAGATGCATCAGCTTATCAATGAATCAAACTATCTGCATGTTACTGGACACCTATATTATCAAAGTCTTATCTTATTAAGGATTGTTTCAACTGTGGAACTTGTTTAAAGTCGACATGTTGCTATAAAAACCCCCGATTTGAAAGAATAGAGTCAACATCTCAACTGGATAAAAGGCCAAAAGAATAAAAGATAAGAATATAACATAAACAGGAGCGGTCTGCCTACCTAGAATTGAAACCCCAATGACGTACTATACAATAAATTAAAAAGAGTGGGTCAGCCCGCCATCACTTAAAATGCAATGTTGTTGTCTAAAAGTGAATGAAAAGCCAAGAAGAATAAATAAGTTTTAAGGCAGGATTAAAAAGCAGGAAGTGAGTCAGCCTCTCTGACCTACAAAGGCAGCTCCTTCCAAAGTTTTGGGGCACTGACTGAAAATTCCTGATTCTTCTTCCTCTTTGTCCTCGGAACAACAAGCATCGACTGATCTGCAGACCTGAGAGATTAGAGAATGTGAGGGAGTATACGGCTGCAGCAGGTTGGACAGATACTGTGGGGCAAGGCCGTGAAGATATTTAAAAGCAAATATAAGAATTTTTAAATCAAACCGGAAGCAAACTGGGAGCCAATGACATGATACCAACACTGTGGTGATGTGCTAATGTTTTTTCCGTGCCAGCTCACAGATGAGCTGCAGCATTTTCAACCAGCTGTAATTGTGAAAATAACTTCTGGCTCATCCCAGAATAAAGTGCAGTCTGAAGGAGTTGTGATAAAAGCCTTGATCAAAATCTCAAAATGATGCAGAGAAAGAAATTGCTTGACTTTGGTCAGTTGTCTCAGTCACAAATAATATGAATGTCAGTTTGTGAATGGGTTTGAAGTGTCTGCAAAGAAGTTAAAGGAAGTAAATTAAAGCTGCAAGCAGCGATGAATGAGCCCTCGCACCCTTGTGCACGTTCAGGCTGCAGTGGAAGCGCTTGTATAACTTGCATGTAGATTCTTCAGGTCTGGACCTTAAGCGGAAGACACCACCCACGACTCTCTATATCAAACCATTCAAAAGTTATGGCAGAAAGTAGGAACTATCAGATATCAACCAATCCGAACAAGGGGCGGGGCTAATTTGCAGCAATTATGTTCAAGGACTCAAAACCGAGTCAGAAGACACCACCAACGAGTCTTTATGTCAAACCATTCAAAAGTTATTGCAGAAAATTAGAACTATCACATATCGACCAATCAGAAGAAGGGGGTGTAGCAACTCCTAATGTAAAAACGGCTCATAATGTAATAACTTAAATGTAATAAAAGTTCATAATGTAATAATCGGCTCATAATGTAATAAAATCATGAGCGCATAACGTAACAACGGCTTTGCGCATAATGTAATATTGTAATAACTTATTACATTATGAGCCTTACTGGCGCCGCTCATAATGTAATAACAGCTCATAATGTAATAATGGCTCATATTCTGAGAAAACAGCTGCATAATCATAATTTTTACCTCTTAAAGGTGCAAATAAAGCAAACGGCATGGGTTTCAGGAAATTAGTAAACTAAATGAGAGAAACCAAGTATTATTTAATAGTAATTGCATTCTCACATTTTATTATGTAAGATGTATAAAGTTGAGCCACTAGGTGGGACCCATGTTAGTTATTTTGGGCCTTTGCGAATGCCATGCTAACTTCCACTGTCTGATTGTTTCAGGTAAGCAGTGCTATTTGTGAACTCCAAAGTTGAATTAATATATTTGTTAAACCAAGCCATCCACCGTATGTTTTAGCTGGCAGCTGAAGTCTCATGTACAAGCCCTGTGGAGGAAAAAAAGAAAAGTAGCTAATCTACCACAGTCCCCAATAAACCACTCAAAATGAATGATGATTTCATTCTTTATAGTGTTTTCCACTGAGCAAACACCTTATCATCAAGCAAGTTTCCTCTGCTCTACGTTTTTAATTTGTCATCTGTGGCTCTATCAACCAGCAACAGGTAGAGGTACATCAATGACCTGTATCCACGAGCGGAGCAGGTGGGGGGGCAGGGGGGGCGGCCGCCCCGGGCCCACTGCTGCGTGGGGGCCCACGCCGAAGATGGAAAAAAAAAAAGTGTGCTGAATAAAATAAGGAAAGTTGGACTGTATAACACTTGCGTTCATAAGGATAAAGTTGTTTAAAAAATAAAAATAAGAGAAATAGCCCCTTCTCCCCGCGTGTGTCTGCCTGTCATGCATGGGTTCGCACGCGCATGTTGTCTGTTTAAGGCTGATTTATGGTTCCGCGTTACATCAACGCAGAGCGTAGGGTGCGCGTCGCCGCGTACCCTACACCGTAGGCTACGCCGTAGCAATGCGTCGATTTAACGTGGAATGATTATTCAGGCTTTACTTTTAGCCAGTTGTCGCATCAGAGCCTTAAAGTCATGCTGAGTTTCAGCAGCTGAAGTTGATTAAAAACTATCTCTGGGTTGCATGGATGAGGCCAGACTATCAAACCTCACCTTGCTCTCAATCGAGAGGGACTTCGCCACTGATGAGAGCAAGTTTATTGTGACCAAAAAGACGAGTCATTAAGAAATCCAGTGCTGAGGTTGAGGTTGCCAGATCTGACAGGTTCCAGCCCAAATGCAACGTAAAACCCACCGAAATAATGAAAAACCAGCCTGAATCTTACATTCTCTGTTAAAACCATAAATTATTAAATGCGTAATACATTTCATCTTCACATTACTAAATAACCTAAAAAAAGTTCAGGCTCCAAACAAAAACTACAATAAAATTGAGTAGATTAAAGCAAATATATTATCAGTGAGTTTATTGTGTAAGTTTGTACTTTTCTCTGCCATAATGGAAACTTTTTTTGTTAATAATTTCTCCTAAATATTTAGTAAAAACCAGGAAAAGCAGCCTAAATATATATATTTCAGCCAAATTGGGCTGAAACCCGCCCAACCTGGCAACACAGATTTAGGACATCCGCAGGAGATTCTCCTCAAAACGATGAAATAAACTCTTTAATGAATAAAATGAGGACCCTTGGATTGAGATTTAAGACAAATTAAGACTTTTAAATGCCCTATTTTAGCAAAAATGGAATTTGAGACTTTTTAAGGATGAGGCTGCATGGATGAGGCCAGACTATCTCTCAATCGAGAAGGACTTCACCGTTGATGAGAGCAAAGTGATTAAAAGGTTTGCGGCGATGAAAAACCGGCTGATGGTTCGGAAATAGTTCGGATTTGAAAAAGTTTTAAAATGAAAGTTTTTGCATTTTGGATCGTTCAATGTGCTACCCTGGGGTGGGGTGGGCCCCAGATGGAAATATTTTTTGTTGTGGTTTTCTGCCCATCGCTGGATGAAACCATCATTGGTAAGCTGTTATAATATTAATTATTTCTGATAACATTGTCACTTCGCTTAATATATGGCCTTTCCTATATTGTTTGTAGCTGTTTGACCGCCGTGTCTGATTGTGTTAAATAGCCTACATGTCGTTGCACATTGTAAACTGTTGTCGTGTAGGTTAAACACGTATGTCTGAATTGTGCTACTTGGCGAATCCGACATCTATGGCTAAGATGAAAACTTAGCCTTAAAAATAAAAATATCCCCACGATAAGTCATACTTATGAGATAGAAAGTCGAAATTATGAGATAGAAAGTAAAAATTAGGACATAGAAAGTAAAAATTAGGAGATAGAAAGTCGAAATTAGGAGATAGAAGGTCGAAATGATGACTTTATGTCATAATTATGACTTAGCTCATCAGATTGTATGGAAGGAAATAGTGTTCACTTACTTATTTGAAAAGACCTATCTTAAATGTGTTTTTATTGTAGAAGCTATTGTGTCCTGCATTTATTGTAGCAATAGTCAACAAATAAAATGCTCTTTTAAACTACATGAACTACAGTCCCCCTCCTTCTTCCCTAATCCACCCTCTTGTCCTGCCGGCTTTTGAGTTGGTTACTGTAGCGCTACCTATGTACAAATCATAGTCAAACACATACTTCTGCCCATAAGTCCATTCTTGTTGTCAGTGTGTGCTATATTGTGACGTTTATACCATGGACTTGACCTATAGGGGATGATGCGTTAAACAATAAGTCTTCTTTTCCTGTTAATGTGGCCCGCCGCGTATTGGGGGCGGAGTTATATGGCATCTAAGTCGGCCAATGCGCCACCACATGTTGCAGAAATTGTGTGATCCTGCTGACAGACAGACAGGCTCACACAGAGGTGAAAGCATTTCCTTCCACCCCTGCAGGAATGGCTAAGGTAAAAATGATGATAATGCAACACATTTCTCACAATATGAGCTATTATTACATTATGAGCAGTGCCAGTAAGGCTCATAATGTAATAAGTTATTACATTATGCGCAAAGCCGTTATTACGTTATGCACTCATGATTTTATTACATTATGAGCCGATTATTACATTATGAGCCGTTATTACATTATGAGCCGTTATTACATTATGAGTTGTTACAAGGGGCGGGGGCTAATTTGCACCAAATAAGGTAACTGCCGAAGGAATGACATAAATTGCGCCAAAATTACATGATTAATTGAAAATGGCCGACTTCCTGTTCGGTTTCCGCCATGGCGCCAAGAGACTTATCTTTAAGTTGCAACATGATACAGGTGTGTACCGATTTTCGTGCATGTACGTCAAACCGTATTGTGGGGCTTGAGGCACGAAGTTTTCTAGGGGGCGCTGTTGAGCCATTTTGCCACGCCCATTAATGCAAACCATTAAATATCAAATTTTTCCCCAGGCCTGGCTTGCATGCAAAATTTTGTGACTTTTGGGGCATGTTTAGGGGGGCAAAAAGGCCCTCATTTCGACGGAAAAAGAAGAAAGAAGGAAAATTCCTACAGATACAATAGGGCCTTCGCACTGTAAGTGCTCGGGCCCTAAATAGCTTTTTTAATCTATATGATGCAGACTTGATCTTATTTGGTGTTCTAAATTAAATTGTCTCGCCTGTTTTAAATTATAATAAATGCAACAACAGGACTTTAATAACTTCATATTATTCCATTTCAGAATGATAACACTATTTTAACTTCAACAGTTATTCCTGTAACAGTGGTCCTGTTTCCTCATATAGGACAGCTTTGCATGCAGCTGTCTGCATGCTCTCACCAAAGTTTCACTCCAGAGGGGTTTACTGTGTGATGACCCTGCTGTAAAGCAGGGATTCCCATGTAAAGCTGTCCCAGTTTATCACCGGCTCCATGCCTCTGCTTCCTCTTCGATTCTGTCCTCCCCTGTGACCGAAATATGACATGTGTCAGTGGTGCGTGTTAGTGTTGGGAGATGGGATTGAGAAAGGGCAGGGTTAGCACTCCTGTACCAGAAGTCAATGATTCACTGGGGTGAGAAGGACATTCTGCAACAGTGAACGCTTCCTTAAGAGTGTCCTCTTTACTCTCCACACGTTACCATCCCCTCCTTTATGAGGTTTGCTCTTTCCTTTAAAAACTATTACCATATTTTCCGCACCATAAGGCGCACCTTCAATAAATAGCCTAATTTAATAATCTCTTCATATATAAGGCGCACCGCATTATAAGGCATCTTATAAAGAATATATGGTAAGATACTGGGGTTGAGTTAGGTATCTACCTGATGGAGCTGCGCTACAGCAAATGCTACAAAATGTTACAGGAAATGCAACAAAAAAAAACAAGAAGAAAAGTACCGTAAATCAAACTTTATTAACAAAAGAAAAACCAGCTTTCTGAATGCTTCGTTCACTGCCAAAACAAACGCGGAGGGGAACTTTTCCAGTTCATCCCCGAATCCCTCGAAATCTTTTTCTTCTGTGTCGGAATAAAACAGCTGGGCGAGTGCAGCATCCAATGGTCCCTGCTCCGTCTCGTCACAGTCACCATTATGTGAGTCCGCGTTGCTGCTGTTGTCTTGAACATCTGACAATTCCTGTAAAACCACCATTACCATTGGTTTTAGCGCTGTTACTGTACTTCGGCAACACAGACTACAGTAACAGAAATTAACGTAATGATCCTATATAAGGCGCACTGCCGGTTTTTGAGAAAATTAAAGGTTTTTGAGTGCGCCTTATAGTGCGTAAAATACGGTAATGAGCAATGACCAACAATGTCAGATTTCCAAGTCAGCTTGTTATAATATATAACAAACAATTCAATAATTAGCTTTATTGAGAAATATTTGTTTTGTTATTGAAATCTTTTACATAATGAACAAATGAGGAAAGTATGTACGAAATAAGTTTTATAATGAGTACAAAATCCATTAACGTATCAAGCATATTATAACAAATTTAAGAAATACATTTATGATTGTATTTAAAAAGTGGTTCAAAAGTTAATGAACATGCAGGTTGTTAAAGCAATTAAGCACAAACCATTTACTTAACTCAGACTTATGGTTCCTGTATCCATGCAACAGTCAGCAAAACTGAAATTTAAAAAGCTCTTATAATTCTTTCAAAAGGCACACAGAAGCTGAGGATGCAGAACCTTGTGAAATATGAAGCCAACAGCAACACATTTTAGGAGTCTACTCCTGGGACACAAAGCACTTGCTACCAGGCAGGAAGCAGCCTGGTAAAAAATAAAGAAATAAGAAATTAAGAGTATAAAACCTAACACTACTTGTTCCGTAATGCAGTGATGACTAGGGATGGGAATTGATAAGATTTTTCCGATTCCGATTCCATTTTCGATTCTGCTTAGCGATTCAATTCTTTATCAATTCTCTTATCGATTTTCATTCTCAAAAAAGGAGAACAAACAGGTCGATCTTAGCATCAACTTATTTTTATATTTTTATACTTTGAACAAAAAACTACAAGTGAGGTGTTAAGACGCACCAGCCTAGGGCTCCTCCATGGTGCCAGGGGGTCCCCAGAAAATTATTGGTAATATAAAATATGTATTTAATATAAAATAATCATAATAAAATATTCTTCTGTAGAAATTAACTAAATACAACACCAGAATGTCCAGTAACATGTTCAACACAATAAACGTAGTCACTGCTGGTGACATTCATCAATTCTGGCCTGATTCTATTCCTGCCTTGATGAAAGTAGAAGTTAGCGGTAGATGCTCTTTAACTTCTCCATAGATGAGCTGACGAGCTGGAGTGCGTCTCGTCCTCGTGGCCGAGCGGCCGGCTCGTCCTCGTGGCCGAGCGGCCGGCTCGTCCTCGTGGCCGAGCGGCCGGCTCGTCCTCGTGGCCGAGCGGCCGGCTCGTCCTCGTGGCCGAGCGCGCGGCTCTTCCTGCCACATGCCGGCCGACTCCGCGGGTTGTGGAGGAAAACACTAGCCGGCCGAGCCCTAACAGTTTCCTCCCTTTGTTGAAATGTCCATATTTGCAAGTATTGTCACCCTGTTGTCATCCTTTTTGGTAAAATGTTACAAAATTTTCAAGCGTTTATGCCACTTTGTCCAGATGTTTTCCTGCTGGACGCGAATGCGCACGTAGCGTAACTACGTAACGTGCGTGGTGACGTCATTCGCGCCCACTGGAAGGGAATCATTTGCAAAAAAAGGCAAACGATTCCAAGGAATTGAAACACTGGGAACCGGAATCTCAACAAGAACCGGTTCTGGATTCCCATCCCTAACGCTGAGACACGCTGGAGCTGAAGGAGTCCTGGTCAGAGCCCACAATTCCACAAGCCCGACAAAAACGTCAAATGCAAACGAAGCGGACGATGATACGACCTTCCAGGGGATGTTGACTCGTCTCGGGGTTCAGGGTCTGGTCCCGCCACGATGTTGGAACCACCACGATGTCCCGACTTGCCTAAATCGGTATCTCGACGGCGACCTTGGCTGGCAGGATCCTCAGTGGGTCTGAGCTCCGGGTGTACACGTAAGGAAACATCACGCCCGTGAATGTGTGCGTGAAGGTGTGCACGACTGTGTTTGTGTCAAGATCCATGAAGGACAGCTTCCCCTCTCCGAAGTCCAGATAAACCATGATCCTCCGGGGCACCCCTGCCTGCAGGTGTTTCTCCGAGCCCGATCCAGCCAACGCCGTGAGTCTACCGTCCTTGAGTGAAATCCTCCACCGCTGCTGCTTTGCTGGGTCGCCACCATCGGCTTCCAGCATTCCCAGCTCCCAGTCGGCGTTGCCTCCAACACCCACGGCCCACCTGTGATTCCCTGACTTCACCCCCTCGGAGCCCCGGACGGTGCGGGGGAACCTGATCCTTTCCGGGGGAACCGGGCCCTCTCCGGGTCGTGACCCCCCAAATGTGACGCTCAGCAGGTCGTCCGACACGACGAGCTCTGGGTCGGCGGTGTTTGGATCCAGGATCATGTGACTGTAGCCCACCATGTCATTCATCTTCTTCCAGACGTTGAAGGTCAGGTTGCCCAGATGTTTGGCCACATCAATCAAAGCCCCTGGAACCGGCTCCGGCTCCTGCAGAACAGGGCCCTGCCTGACCCTCCCGGTCGCCACCTTGTGGTTGAGCAGCAGCGAGACGTCTCCGGCTCTCAGCTCCGTCTCCGTCGCTCTGATCGTGTCTGAAAGAGCGTCCATGTCCCGGGTCAGAGCCTCCACCTTCTCCTTCACCAGCCGACTCTTCTGCTCCTCCTCCTCCCTCAGCGCCTCCACCCTGGCCTTCTCTTCTTCTTCCAGGAACTGGTGAAGCTTCTGAAACTTCTGCCGGATCTCCTTCTCGGTGTCCCGGGCCTGGACTTGGAGGAAGTCTGCCGTGGAGATGCAGTCCCCCGTCACCTGCTGGAAGAGCGTTAGCTTCTCCCGTAGGGGTGTCAGGTCTCTCTGCAGCTCCTGGCAGAGATCCTGGGCCACCTCATTGATGGGTCTGAACCGGTGGTCTCTGTGAGTCCTGGAGTCCCGGCAGACCAAGCAGACCAGCTCCTGGTGGTCCAGACAGAAGATCTTGAGCTTCTCGCCGTGCAGGCTGCACATGTGCTCGGGCCCTGCTGCCGCCCGCCGCTCCCCGTCCTGCAGAAAGGCCTCGCACAGGTTCTTCAGCGCCAGGTTGCGAGGAGGCTCGGTCCTCGATGACTTCCTCTGGCAGCACGGACACGGTCGTGTTTCCTTCTCCGCCCACCACGACTGGATGCAGGCCCGGCAGAAGCTGTGGCTGCACGACAGGACGACCGGGTCTTTGAAAATGTCCTGGCAAACGGGACACGAGAGGTCTTCCTCCGTGCTGGAGGCCATGTTCTCTCTGGGCGATGCTGACGGTTCAGACTGTCAGTTACTTTCACTTCTGAGCTGCAGCTTCTTCAGACGAGGCTGAGGAGGCTGAAGAAGGGTGAGTGTGACAACGCCAATATCCCAGAGATCCCAGCGGTCGCAGCGTTCTGACTTCTGCTACGTTGTTTGGCAGCGAGAGTATTTCTGATATCTGAGGGCGTCGTCTGCCTCCTTAAATGGCAGGGGAGAAGGAAACTCAGTGTAACAAATTACAGGAAAAAAATTCCTCAACAAAAATCCACAATTGTAATCAAAGACTTCCAGAAAAACCACGACCAAGCACACGAGTAATAACAACGAACTCACAAGGGTTCGTCGGCAGTTCTGACCCTTATATCCTTCCTGGAAATGATCTGATGCTGCAGCTGTGTCCAGGCGCGCTCCCGTGTCCGCTCGTCCTCGTGGCCGAGCGCGCGGCTCTTCCTGCCTCACGCCGGCCGACTCCGCGGGTTGTGGAGGAAAACACCAGTTTCCTCCCTTTGTTGAAATGTCCACATTGCAAGTATTGTCGCCCTGGTAAAATGTTTTTGGTAAAATGTAACCAAACTTTCAAGCGTTTATGCCGCTTTGTCCAGATGTTTTCCTGCTGGGCACGAATGTGCACGTTGTGTAACTACGCAATGTGTGTGGTGACGTCATTCACGCTCACTGGAATCGATAAGGGAATCGTTTGCAAAAAAGGCAAACGATTCCAAGGAATTGAAACACTGTGAACCGGTTCTCAACAAGAAGCGGTTCTTGATTCCCATCCCTAGTGGTGGCAGTGTGTAGAAGAGACTGGGTGGGGTGACATGCAGGAATTGTGGTGGCAAGGTCCCATCAGATAAGCTGTATCTGGAGTTGAGGATTTACATTTTAAACTTTTGACAGCTTATATGATTAGAGGTACAAGATTAGATGTTTAAACCTTGGTCCACTAATAAACACAGTAGGCTTTATTATAACATGATGAAGCACAGTCTGTGCCACTACCACTTCAACTTAACGGAAATATGGGAAACTTGAGGAAACAAAAGGGTGTATCTGACATGATTCAAAGTTAGTCAGGGTTCAGAATTTGGAAGCTGGACAGTCCTTAGCAAAGCTGGTGTCATCCACTGTCGTGAACTAGGGGTGGGACGATACGGGTATGTCCCAATTCGATACTTTGGCGATATGTGGCCCAGGATATCGATAATATCACGATATTTTCGATATTCGATATATCGATATATCGGTAAGAGCGATATATCACGATATATGGGACTAAAAAAGAAAAAATACCTATAAAGGGGAAAACGTCTGTAGTTATGCATTTATTCAATGCCAAAACTTCATACAAGAAAGTGCATTTGTATATTTCCTCACTGTCTCCTAGGCTTGTAAATGTAAACACTGTACAGCTGGACAAATTAAAGTGCATGAACATTAATAACATGTTTTATATAAACCAGGACAGTGCACTGCTTTGTAATAATTAAATACATTAAATAATAATTTCACAAATATAATTATTGTGACATAACTAAGAAATAAATAACTCAAATAGGCTTAACAATATCCCTTCTTTTCCAATATCCTTTTAGCCTGTTTAATTTATTCTGTCACCACACACACATATTGCCATGAAGCATCAGGCATTTTTCACTCATGTCATGACAAACTGTATCCGATAACAGAAGAAACCAAACAAGCTATAATAAATATAAATAATATGAACTTCATTGAACTAATATAACATTTTGAAATTTAAGCTGAAATATCCAAAGCACTGAACACTGGTTTTGCACGGGTGGGCGTGTGTCTGAGTGTGTATGAGAGTGTCCGTGTGTAACGTGACTGGTGATTCAATGATCTGCAAGTTTTCCCAGCACACGGTTGACTGGACACGGAAGGATACGAGCGAGGATCACTTACAGAGTGAAAAGCATAAACGTCATAACACAAAAAGACTGACGATCATTTACTTTAACGGCGTCTGTGGAATAATTTTGTATTACAGTACGAGCCGCTCTCCTCTCATGGAGCGCGAGCGGAGCGGGGTCCGTTTCTTAACGCAGCTGGCTGTCTGTGCGAGTGGACATTAACGCACATGGAAGTTTAAACACCGGCTCAAACAGCAAGTTTTCCAGCATTAACAGTGCTGCTCAGCCCGCTGTCTGTACGGAGTAAACTGTGGTTCTGTATTTTCTGAGCTGGTTTCTCAGGCGGCATGTTTGTTTTGCTCACGAGGGCAGCGGGGGCGGGCGTGGCAGAGCTTGAACAATAGTGCGGTGAGAACCGCGTAAACCATTAAGTGTGTTGTAATAAAATATCGATATTAGCCGACAGTATATCGATTATTTATTGAAACAGAGAGCACAACAATATATTGAAATATCGATTTTTTTTCCCACCCCTATCGTGAACCATGTTATAGGTTTTCTTCTCCACCATGATGTCTCTGTTTGACCAACGCGGAATCAGTGATGGTGCAAGGCTGGTGGTGGTGCTGGTGATAGAGAGAGTTCCAAACAAGTTCTACAAAGAACTTGAATACTTTTTCACTTGCCAGAGAGCACTGAAGAGTCTGTACCCTACATCATTTATTATGTCACCAGAGCTGAAGCAGGAAATCCATAAAAAGAACCTGAAAAACTATATATACTATAACAACAAAAGAAACCGAATTTCAGTATCCATTAATGGACATCCTGGCCCTAAAAGTCTTGTTTGGAGTTGGGAATTGACTTCATGGAACTTTCCACCATCAACATCAACTGCATTTATGCTTCAGGATAAAAGTACCGTATTTTCACGACCATTCGGCGCACCGTGTGAAAAGGCGCACCCTCATTTTTGTGTGTCATTTTTGGATTAAAAACACACATACGGCGCACCGACCCAAAAGGCACAGTCTACAGACACGGAGCTGCACACATGCGCGCCGCGAAACACACACATGCGCGCCGCAAAACACACACGCGCTGCAGAACACACACACACAAGTGTGCTTATTTGAAAATAGAGCGGGAGCAAAACTTAGTTTGATTGTATTTTATTTCACTTTACACATCAATCAAACCCTTCGAAATCTTCTTCTGTTTCCACATTAAACAGCTCTGCTAATTCAGCTGCGCCAGTCCCAATTTCCTCGCTTTCAGAGTCACTTTCTGTGTCGTGCGGCCCCTCTGAAATGCCGGCTTTTGCAAAAGGCCGAACAACAGTCCCAGCAGATATATTAGCCCACGCATCAACAATCCATGTGGAAACGGTTGCATAACTTGCCCGGCGCTGCCGTCCGCTCTTGGTGAAGCTGTGCTCCCCCTCAGTCATCCATCTCTCCCACGCCGCCTGCAGCCTCACCTTGAAAGGCCGGTTCACACCGACATCCAGCGGTTGGAGTTCCTTTGTCAGACCTCCCGGAATAACAGCTAGCACAGCGTTCATGTTTTTTTACACTGTCTGTGAGATGGGCGCGCATAGAATCACAGACCAGCAGCGATTGGGATGTGTGGAAAAAACCACCGGGTCGCCGCACATAGACCTGCTTCAGCCACTCGATCATCATCCCCTCATCCATCCAGCCCTTTTCATTCGCCTTTATTATGACTCCGGCTGGAAAAATCTCTTTAGGCAACGTTTTTCTTTTAAAAATGACCATCGGCGGCAGTTTTCGTCCATCAGCGTGGCAGGCACGCACAACAGTAAATGAGGACTTCTCATACCCCGTTGTGCAGATCCCGACCGCGCTGGCTCCCGTCCTCTCCACCGTGTGGTTCATTGGGATGTCAAACGTCAGCGGCACCTCGTCCATGTTCGTGATGTGGCTGGGCTGGATGTGTTTGTCGGTTATGTGTCGGCTGCAGAATGAGTGGAAGCTCTCCATCTTTTCCATGTAATCTGCCAGGCGCTGCTGCGCTACCGTTGTCCTGGCCCGGATGGAAAGATGGCACCGCTTCATGAACCGAAAACACCAGGACGGACCTCCATGAAAATGTTCAATTTTCATCTCTTCCGCCAGCGCTACTGCTTTCCGTCGGATAGTGACCGTTGAAACGCTCCTTCCACCCGCTCTTTGCTCGATCACCCACCGCTCCAATCTTTCCTCCAAGTCCGGCCATCTCGCCTTGTGTCCGCGGAAGCTCAGCTGCGTTTTCTTCACCTGCCGGAGTTCGTGTTCCAGCTTCCTCCACTTGCGAACCATGGACTCGTTGATGTTATATTCTCTCGCGGCTGCTCGATTCCCATGTTCCTCCGCGTAGCTGATCGCCTTCAGTTTAAAATCTGCCTCATAAGCGTGTCGCTTTGCCATCTTCAGGGTTGTTAAGACAACAATGTTCCGCGGTGAAGCACATACCTGTCCTTTTATACACCCCCCCTTCCCCCTCAATCACGTCCGCAAACCACGGGTGCTTCACACCCCCCCCTTCCCCCTTTAACGTCTGTGGATGGTCTCATTCACGTCTGCAACTCAAGGGGGCTTCACCCGCCCCCTTCTCCTTTTACCGTTCTCATGGTGGCCGGCCTTACATTACCGTAATATAGGTAATAGATACGGCGC